>NC_136507.1:51619773-51677273 GCF_053919585.1 Euprymna scolopes | reverse complement strand
TGCTTTTTTTTTTTTTTTTATAGCATATCAATCTTTGGGGTCTTGTTTAATGCCGGAACAGAATACCTTTTGAAAACGATGTATTACATATGATTTATTGAATTCAAGGTGTTATTTCACTCATTACCAGGAGGAAACTGTGAGATTTTTAGCTTTTCCAATCATATTAGTGTACAAACAACCGCAACAGATCTGATAGGATTTGTGCTCCGTATAATTAGTTCCATTAGGCCAACCGTGCACCCCTCCCCCAGAGAAAGATGGGAGGGGTAGAGGCAAAAGCTACATGAGAAGTTATGAGAAAGAAGAGGCTGAGAGAGAATGAAGTAGAGAGACACATGAGTATAAAAATAGTGAGAGTGAGAGGGGAATAAATAGAAAGAGATAAAGAGAGAAAAAACAAGTAGAGCAAAACAGAGATAGGTAGAGTGAGAGAGGGAGAGAGAAGGATGTGAAGAAAGAAGGACGAGAGAAGAGGAAAGAGAGCGGTGAAAGGTGGTTGAAAAAGGACGTCTGCTACACAAACGGCACGCACAGAACGACAGACAAACAGACAGGACAAATGAAGGACGCACATGATAAAAGACACAATCAAAGAACAACAATAACAGATTCACAAAGACGTCGCCATCTATTTTATTAAAAAAAGAAAAAAAAAAAACAATTTCTGAACAATGTTTGCATGCTTAAACCAAAAATATATATATATTAAAAAAAAATTGTAAATACAGTTTAAAATAATAAAAAACTTGGAATGATTGAAGGAATGTCTTGTATAAAAAATCTCAAATTACTAATCTTTTTGTATTTTGATTGAAAAACAGAATTTTTGCTTTGCGGAAAGAGATGATATACCAATATAATGTCAGTTAATAAATCATAAAATCATAGCGATGGTATAGGTGTATGCGTTTTTAGTCCAAACATTACCAAACACCATGTAATATGTGATAATGGCAGATAAATGAAATGAGAAGAATAGAAAAGCTGTGTATTAGACACAGAAACTCATAATTTGAAGGCAAGGAAATCAATCCCATCATTTTCTTGATTATTAAACATCCAATAATAAATTTCACTAAACAATATCCGAGAAGAAACTGATTATTATGGAGTTGTTTTGAAATGTCTAAAATGTATATCGGTAGCAAGATTAGTGAGCATGCAATGTTAAAAGCAATAGTTTTCAACACAAAATTAAAGTAAGCATATGGTTAGAGTACTTGGAAATTTCATTAGAAGTTAACAGATTAAAATTATGATTATGTTGTAGGATATGACATCATGAGAGGAAGTAAGTAACAGAGAAATTAGCCTTTTTAGTTTACGATGTCAAAGTGAGCAGATTATTTTTTTCGAGGTCCCCAATAACATCTATGAGGATGGGTCGTGGAATTACAGTTCATCTAGATGCTTTATTTATTTGCCTCCCACGGCAAGAAGCCGTGACATAAAGTCAGGAAAGTAGGATTTGGAAGCCAGCACCCAGAGAATAAAGACATGTTTACAAAATCAATGTAAACATAATGGTTTCCAGGTATCGGGTCGGTACAGCTAGTAATCCATAAAACAGCTTTAAATATCAATTTTAATATCAATTTTAATATCAATTTTAATATCAATTTTTATTTGATTTAGTGCATAAGTTTCAATTTCTTTAATTAAAAATATTTGATTTCATTACATGAGATATATATATATATATATATATATATATATATATATATATATATATATATATATATATATATATATATATATATATACAGGGTGATCAAAAAAACAAAAACAAAAGCTAAATGGAGGCCATCTAGAACATATGTTGTAGAACGAAAAAAAAAAAGCCAAATACCCTAGTGTTTTGATGTGATGTTTTGAATATAATAAACTAGCTATGACCAAAGTTTCATTTCATTCGGACAAAACACTAAGAAACGGGGCCTAATTAGAGTTTGGGCCCGTTTTTTTTTGGGGGGGGGTCACCCTGTATTATTATATATTATTTCATTGTAGTTAAAGGTGAGTTAATTGAAGTTATGTTGTTAATCATTTACTTAAAAATTTTCAAAGTCCAGAATTTCAATTTTTTTTATTCAAATATTTATAATTTACTTATGAAAAAATCATGACGAAGCGGTAAATTGAAAAGAGTTTTCTTTAAAATGCTGCTGTCATTAAAAATTGAAAAAAGCAAACATTTTCAAAGAATTTTGTCGAAAAAAAGTTGTGTAATAAAACGGTGAGACACTAAAATAAATTTCAAGGTCTAGTAAGAGTTATTTACTTCTGATTTGAAACTCTAAAACACACGCGCGCGCGCACACACACACACACATATAAAACAAAAGATTATCATTTCATGCATTGTTAGGGAATGTAAACATCACATCTGATCAATACGGTTTCGAGCAGTATAGGACATTAAAAGTTAAGTGGATTTTTCTCTATAATTTGAACTTCAAGCATCATCACTGAATAACCAGTTTTGTTCAGATCTTTTTGTGATAAAAATTGTGTAAAAATACAAATGTTTATAAAATATTACCATTTTCTTTTTTTTTTTTAATCTTGTATAAAAGAATTTGAAAATCAAATCTGTCTTTTGAAATTGGCCATCTGTTTTTTTTTGTTTGTTTGTTTTTTCTTACTGTTCTTTTGGGATGTACCATTGTCGGGATCCGAGCCTGGGTCTCTTTTAGATTCTGTGTTAGGCCAACTGAAATGGATTAAAGATGTACTTACTTCCTTCACAGGTCGGAAACTCGGTCGACCATTTGCCGTTTAAACATTGAACTTTGGGAATTCCGCTCAGATCAAAACCCTGCTGACATCTGACTGTTAGGATTGTGTGATGGGCAACAGGTCTGTCGTAAGTGGTGATGTCTTTCTGGTTGACACTGATTATTCCATTTGTGACTTCTTTCAAGCTGCATTCATCTGAGAGAAAAAGATAAAAGGATAATCATTATGAGAATAAATAAAGGAACAAAATATTCTGATTATAATGTTGTAAGGTTGGACAACCAAGAAAAATGAGGATAACTGTTTCAAATGAAATTTGGATGATAAATAATTAAAAAAAAAATCTATGCATTTGAAAATACATTTTTGATGGAGATAATTTTACAACTATGAAATTTAACCAAAAATAGAGATCAGATGTTCAGCGGAATTTGAACATATGGAAGAATTAGATCAGAAAGAAATATAAACAATAATGCATTGCTGGCTAATCACGCATCTAAGGAATAGAGTAAAGTCGGTGTTGCAATGTTATTTTATTGCTGTTAGAATTTACAAAACTAATGCACTGTAAAACAAAGGGCAGATAATTGCGAAATATTTATATAAGAAGGGAAAATTATTATAAAAATCATTCTGAAATGAGAATGAGGGAGATAGGGAAAGATAGAGTGAGAAAAGAGTTGCTTTTGTTGCGGTTGAGACAGGCAAGCCACACCCAGACGCACACTTTTGGACAAATCTATTATGATCCACCAGACAACCACACACACACACACACACACACACACACACACACACACACACACTAGTTAGTTACACATTCGCTAAAATGAATTCCGATCACATTAAATGTCCGGATAAAATAAAAATATAATTGTTAAAACGCATTTCTCTTTTGTGTGTTTTACTATAAACTCACTCATGATGCCACTATGATAACGGATTGAACACCCTAACAATAAAAACAATATCTACGACATTTTTTTTAATTACATTTTCACTCCAAACAAGGCTCAGTGCCATTTTGATGTAGGGCACTACTATCAGGGACATAAACTGCAGGGATACTACGTAAGGAGTTGAGCAGCAAGATGTTTGTTCACATTACATTTGAACTTCTGCATGTTAGTACAGTTAGAGAAGCAGGAAACCGGAGGGGAATTCCAAAGTCTAGCCGTTCTGGGAAGAAACTATTAGAGTAGAAGGCTTTCTTACATCTAGAGATCTCTACTACTTTGCTGCTTGTCGGGGGTATTTACGTATTCTATTTTGATTCAAGGCACATTAATCCTCCATCCCCTTTCTTAAGGACATACCACTACACTAAAATCTTTATTAAAACAAAAATTGAAAAATTTTAGAAATTTAAAATTTTAGAAAGAATAATTGACAGATGAAATTGAGGCCAAATGAAATATGTTAGTGTACATAAATTTATGTGTGCATGTATATATCTTATACTAAAAGTCAGCAGGCTGTTAGGAATGAACAGCAGTTGAGAATAGAAAATTGGATAATAGACTGGAGGGTGTCAAAGGAGGACGAGAAAAAGGGCAGGACAGATCATAGTTTGTTAAATTACAGAACATTACCAAAATGAAATCATCTGACTTACACTGTCAGGCATTGTTTAGCAAAAGTCACTGATAGCAATTAGTGCAGGTTTGGGGCAATTATTTGTGGGTACTGGCAAGCATTGATGTTTGCTTGTCTGAAAAATTGACTACTTTGCAACTGGCAGTCACTGGTGGCCATTATCAATGTCAGCCACCATTGGACTGTTCCAAATTGAAATCGTCTGTCTTCAACTGTCAGTCATTGTTAGGCACTGGCATCCATTAGCTGTAACTGGATGCCTGTGGTGGGCACTGATGGCCACTGGTAGTTAGTGCTGTTTTGAGTCAGTTATTTTCGTTTACTGGTGGACACTGGGTGTTTTTACAAAAGTCATTGTCGGTTTCCAGTGTTCACTGTCGGCTATAACCAGTATTGGCCTCATGGACTGCTCTGAAATTAAATTGTCTATTTTCAATTGTGAGAACTGGTGATCAGTCGCGTTTTGAGGTGATTATTTTTCTTTACTGATGGGCATTGGTTTTCTCTGCAACTATCAGTCATCATCGTTCACCATCGATCATGATCAGTATTAGCCACAATTGGGTTGTTGTGAAATGAAATTGCCTGTCTTCAATTGTCAGGCACTGTCATTCGGTGGCAGGCACTGATGACTACTGGCAGTTAGTTCTATTTTGATCTGGTCACTTGTGCTTACTTGTCGACACTGACTGCCTTTACAAGTGTCACTGTTGGTTCCTGGTGTTCACTGTCAGTCACTGGTAGCCATGACCAGTATCGGCTTCCATTGGGCGGGGATTACATTTCTGTACTTTCACCTAACAATTTCGTAAACAAAACGAAATATAACAAATTATATTTTTCGGGGGGGGGGGATTACATCAGAAACATAATATGACAAAAAATTTCATTTAATTGTTTTTGGAATTAATTATTGGTAGATCTTCATTTTTTTAGGGGTTCTGCCTACTTGGCTATTTTTTTTTTTTTTTTTTTTTTTTACGATCGCACCATTCACTGCCATTTTATTGAAACAAAAGTTGTAATTTTTTTTTTTAATTATTTTTTTTTTTGGGGGGGGGGGGTCTTTTCCGGAGAATAATTTCTTTTCTTTGTAGCCCTTCTGCCGAAATATTTGGTGGAGAGAGTATCACATACTTCTTTTTTGTGGCGATTACATTTACATGTTTTTATCCATTCTTTTATTTTTGGAATTGTTGTGGGGAGTATCCACGTTGCCCATGATGAAAATAATTAGTATAGCAGGTGTGTTCCAAATGGAACTTCATGTCAACCCAGGCAACGCCGGGTACCCATGCTAGTATATATATATATATATATATATATATATATATATATATATATATATATATATATAGAGAGAGAGAGAGAGAGAGAGAGAGAGACAGACAGACAGACAGACAGACAGACAGACAGACAGAGAGAGAGACAGAGAGAGAGACAGAGAGACAGAGAGAGAAAAAGAGAGATAAAATACTAGAAGAAAATGTGACCCGTTAAGTCATTCGTTCAGTTTTGACTATATTGTTGGAATTAAGCCAGTTAAATATAAAAAGATAAAAATGAGAAAATCCCAAATTAGTTGCTCTATGCTCTTTTTCTTCATCCCCTCTCTTTCTCTCTTTCTGCTACAGATTAATTCATATTAATGCTTGGGTATTCCCCTGTACATCTAATAGACTATTCCGATCATTTTATTCTTTCCTTTTCTTTATTACTTTCAACAGTTAATAGAGAGAGAGAGAGAGAGAGAGAGAGAGAGAGAGAGAGAGAGAGAGAGAGAGAGAATAAGGGACAGAGAAAGTGAGAGAGAAAGTAAATAGTGTCTTATTAAATAAGGCATGCTTTCTATTTGGCTGGAATATCAAATGATGTATGGATGGAGAGATGGAATAAAGATGATATCATACCTGGTTCACATACTGGGAATGTTGAACACCAAGATCCCTCAGAACATTTGACCTTTTTTGATCCACGAAGAGTGAATCCTGGATCACAAGTGACTTGCAGAAAATTACCATGTTTAACAAAAGGGGATCTCATGCTGTCTGCATACGCAAGATGAGCATTTTTAACTGGAATAACCACGCAGCTCACTAAAAAAAAAAGGAAAGAAATAAAACAAAACATTTTTATAAAACACAAACGTTTCAAAGTATGTCAATGGAGATTGTGTGATTACAAAAGCTAGGAGTGGATGGAGTATGTTTAGGAAATTTCTGTCATTACTAACAAGCAGAGCGTTAATACTGCTAACCAAGGGAAACGTCTATCAGGTATGCGTATGCAGTATAAAGACATATAAGGGCACTTATGTCAATGGATACTTAGATCTAGGGGAGATAATCAGCATAGACATAGCAAAACTAAGAATATTTCGCAAGGTATAATTTGGGATGCTAAATACTGTTTTGTGTAATACGTTAATTAATAAGTTTATTTTGTTACTTAACATTGTTATATTTTAAGTTCGTTGATTAACTTGTTTTTTTTGTTGAAATTTCCGGGACTAACTTCACCTGACGCTTGCAGGTATAGTATTTGTGTATTTTTTATTACTGCTTCGGCAATTTCTGGGACTAACCTCATTCAAGTATAGTTTGATCGCTAACTTGTTTCCTTTTCGTAAATTGCTTCAGCAATTTCCGGAACTCGGCTACAGTAATCGTGTAATCATTTTTTTTTTTTTTTTTGCATTTAACATTCTTTCATTGTTACATTAATTTTTCAGTGTTCCAAAGTATAGCTTGCGAAAATATGCTTATTTTTACTATGTCCATGCTAGTTATTTCCCTTAGATTTAAGCATCCATTGACATAAGCGCCTGATATGATATGTAACGCGAGTCTTAAAGACAGGCTTAGATTTGATAATCTCAGAGGAGGATTAAATTTGGACAGTATATGAGAACATGTGTAACAAAGTAGATTTCGATAGTATGGTCAAATTAAAAGAATGGATGAGAGTTTTGGGGATCAATGGATGTAGAGCAGTTGAGGTAGCAGGGTTAATTTATAGGAAAAGGCCAAATAAGATATGGAAGGAAGTGATAATAATGACTTGAGAGAGAAAGAGAGGTAAATTAGTTTATAAATTAATTTCTAAAAGTCGCCCAACACATGCCAGCATGTAAAACTAACCTGAAACTATTATTATTGATGATGATGATGATGATGATGATGATGATGATGATGCACAAGACTCTAGGGAAATGTTTGCAAAAGTAGTAGATAAATAATAATCTTTGGTTAGCTGAATAAAACCATGTGACTTAAAAGATGGAGTACTGCTGCCACATCTGAGGAGGTCAGTGCTAAGAGTTTTCTTTATTGCTTTGACAGAGTACAAAATCGACTTTGCAATCTAGTGGGAATGCTCTCTACTGTTCTCTTCAGACCTTTTCTCACACAATAGACGTCACTTTCTCTACTTTATCATTATATCTACTAAAAGTGCTCGACTGAGCTTCAAACTTTGATTCCACTTTGTAAGACATTCACAGTAAAAGCTCGTCCTGCTGCCACCACTGCAAAACACTTCTATCTTCGCGTGTCTAACATCAAATGGAATTTCCATACGAAGTCTCTTTCCCAAGAATCTTCCATCTGTGAAACATGTTGCCACAAGATTGCTTCCTTGAGGGCTACAACATAATTATCTTCAAATCAACAAATACCTATCATGAACTGTCCTCATGCCACCAAATTTTTATCATTCCATTTATCATCTTCAATCTTCTTATAACATTCATCATCAGTTCACTGAAAATCTATCTCTCTCATTAATCCTTATCTCCAAGCTGCTTATGGCCTTGATAATTTAGCGACTCATTAATAAATAAAAACGTTTAAAATAGGTCACTTAGAATTTACAAATAAGAAGAAAGTATCTAATTTTTTTTAATTGAATCTGCACAAACTCGATTTTGATTCAAGACGTGTTAATCCCCCATCTTCATGCTGAATGTTTTCCTCTTACATACACACATACATACATACATACATACATACATACATACACACATACATACATACATACATACATACATACATACATACATACATACAGCGTATCGTCGCAGGAATAAATAAAAAATATAAAAATTCGACTCAGCATTTTTTCAAGTGCAAATGAAATGCATTTATTGCACCATTAAATAATAATCATTCATTTATACGTACAGACACTAGTGTTTCATGCTTACGCAATTATCAGTGTAGGGTAACAATTCCTGCCGGTCATGAGATTCGAACCTAGTCAATAAGCTACCTTTTTCTCCCTTTACTGAGCCACCAAACGGTTGCCACGAAAATGAAGGGAATTAAGAACTATTAAATGCCAAATTCTCGATGATATTGAACAAGAAATCCTTGAGTAATTCCAGTTATTGTTGTGTGTCAATAACGAGGTTAACACATACATAACACAAGTTAAAGCAACGCATTCCAGTATCAATGAAAATTTGAAATTCTTTTTTTTAATTGATGAAAATAACGAATAATCTTCTCGATTTTGATGGATTGAAATCAATCCTATGAACTCTCGAAAGGAAGGGAGAGAGAGAGAGAGAGAGAGAGAGAGAGAGAGAGAGAGAGAGAGAACGCAAGAAAAAGAAGTGAATACATTACTCACTTGGATTGCAGACAGGTAATTCTGCTGACCAATTTCCAAAAAGGCATTGCAAATTGTTGACCCCATTTAACGCATATCCAGTTTTACAGTCAATGTTTATGCTTTGTCCGTGAGGAAGTATACGCCCCCAATTAGAGAGGGCAACGTCCGAACCTGCTTGCTTTATGACACCATTCTCCAATAAATGAAGGGGACACCCGCCTGCGAAGGTAAGAATGTCAAAACTTGTTTTCACATACAATTTATTTTTCTCAAATAAATTATTGAGCTGCAAGACATGCCATTCAATACAAGCTACATACAATGGATCATACATACAATCACAAATTAAATACAGACTGGGTCATAATGGAAAACGCCATTGAAAAATGAGTAAAAATGTTAAACCAGACACATGTAACATTTTTTTAAGAAACATCATCAAACGAACCACACAATTAAAAAAAAGATTCGAGATTTTTAATCAATGGAGATGTCTCACTGTTGAACATAGAATATGATAGATGATTTGAAAAAGGAAATTATTATTGAGAGCGAGAGAGAGAGAGAGAGAGAGAGAGAGAGAGAGAGAGGGGGGGAGGGAGGGAGGGAGGGAGAGAGATATTTAAGAAATGCTTACCTTAAGACGCATCATATATGCATGAATATTTAAAATAGAAATCATAAGTAAAAAAAATGATGAAATTTTGAAATGAATAAAACCACTTATTATTTAAAATAATGTTGTATAAGCTAAGCTAAGACTTTCGATATCTGAAAATGTCTTCTTCAGAGCAAGATTTGATTTCATTTTGTTGGTATTGATCCCGGAGATGGGGGAAGGGTGTTCCGCTGAGACAGATAATTTCCTGTAAGGTGTAAGTCGAGTCTGGGTGCTTTGTGGAGAGAGGAAGTGAAAGAGAGGGAGAGTAAAAGTGAAAGAAAGAGATACAGAGTTAAAAAGAAAGACAGAGTGAGTACGAAAGTAAAAGTTTGTGTGTGTGTGTGTGGGAGAGAGAGAGAGAGAGAGAGAGAGAGAGAGAGAGAGAGAGAGAGAGAGAGAGAGAGAGAGAGAGAGAGAGAGAGAATTGAACCTTACTTGGATGACACGTTGGAAACGTTTCTGACCATTTTCCTTTCAAACACTTAAGTTTTGTTGTTCCCGTTAAGTTGAATCCTCGGTCACAATTGACCGTCACATGGTGGTCGTGTGGCACTTGTAAGGCAGTCAAATTAGCCGTGGAAAACTTGAGTTCTTCCCCTCCGAACAAGACACGTCCATTTGTTACAACATCCGCCATGCATTTTTCTGAAAATGCAATTAATGAGTTTTAGTTTTTGCAAGATGAACACCTCACATTGGAAAACTAATTTTTATTCAGACATAGATAAAAAAAAAAAAAATCAAGTAAAACCGTGAAAGATATCTAATTCTTTATACAAAATGTTTAACGTTCCGATTTTCGGTCATTGAATACTATAATTGTTTACTACGGACTCGTCATTTATAGACCCTTAATTTACCTCAATTCTTGTGTTAATGCAGTAGAATACTAATCTACAGAGTGAATGGTGACTTTGTGTCTGGCTTCGAATCTTCCGACCAGCAGTAATTATTATTTCCTACACTGATGATCGCATAAGCATGAAACACTAGAGTCTGTACATATAAAATAATTGTTAATATCAATTTCAAAATATTACAATTATGAAGTGTATTGCATTATCGATCTTCGTCAGCAAAGAAGCAAAATTTGTCAATTATTTTGTATGAAAATATAAGCTTTATTTCTGGTTGTCGTTACCGTGTCATAAAAAAATCGTGCGCTTAGCTGGAGAACGGAGAGAGGATGAAACATGGAAGGTGGGTGATCCAAGCCACAATCGTCGTTGTTCACTGCTCAACTGACTGCCGCATCTGTCGCGTTACCCGACAGTATGCTTGGGTCATCTGTGACCTCTTCTCGCTCCAGACCAATGCACGTGTCAAGTAGCTGACCTTTCTCCCTGCTGTCTAATCTGACAGCTTGACACTGTGACTCGGTGCATTGTCACCGGCTGCGTATGTGCACATCAGCGCTACAGTTATATATATATATATATATATATATATATATATATATATATATATATATATATATATATATATATATATATATTTAAAAAAGAATAATCCTCAATTTTTTCTTCACTTGCATTGTCATGTGCAACTGTACTTGACTAGAGATTATATTCCCAATGCCGCTTGAAAAACATCCCGTGACTCTACAACAACCAAAGACTTATTAATTTTATTTATTGCGAACTATTATCCTCATCTTTTCTTAGTTGTTTCACGACATTTCGGCCAACTATTTACTCTGGCCTTCATCAGGTTGTAACCGCGACAGGATAGGAACTCCGAATCTCCTAACTGCATCCACAGCAATTACTGCCTTCCGTCGTTGTTTTCGTCTCACCACATTTTGGCCAAGTAAGCCTTTGGGTAGAATTGAAACCGCTATCTTCAGACAATTCTCGCCTGGAACTGTAGAGATTCAACGTCTCTATCAACTATGCCATGGGCCCGTAGAGATTCAACGTCTCTACGGTTATACACACACACACACACACACACACACACACACACACACACACACACACACACGCATACACATATATATATATATATATATATATATATATATATATATATATATATATATATATATATATATATATCGAGTGTTTTTTTTTAGAGGCGCAAAACTTTAAATTAAAATAAATCACAGAAAAATATTTTATTATATAAATATGTGGTTTATTCCAAATAAGTTATACATTAAAGTTATTTTTCATGTTTGCTTTTTTTGTCTATAAACTCATAGCTTTTTAGATAGATGTACATAATCATGTATATTCTGAAATTACATCAATCAAAATATTGGGATAAGTGTATTTCATTTTGATCAAAAAGGGTAGAACATATCGTGGGGTTTGTGGAACACAAAAATAAAAAAAAATACGACTTCTATAGTATATATATATATATATATATATATATATATATATATATATATATATATATATATATATATATATTTAAATAAGGGAGTAGTCACCAACAATGTGTATTTTTTAACATTATTTTATTATTCCGTGTCTTGGTTTTTCATTTAGAATTATGTTTGGATCATTGTAATAATGTTATTAAGTCATTGAAATCGTTTTTACGCGCGTTTCAGACGTTCTGTGATGCGTCCTCGTCAGAAATTATTTTCAAATGTGTTGGAGATGTAAAAATGGCGATTTTCGTAGTTAATTTGAAGTTTTCCAAGGGGTGGAGGCTTGTAAGTGTTTATTATTCATTGACATGCTCAATTTTTATTGCTCTTTTATTGGGCTTGTGAGGGAGACCGTTGACCTGGCTGTAGTCGCTATCTCTTTCTCCTAATGTTTTTTTCTTTTCCTTTAGGGTGGGGTAGGGTGTGTGTGTGTGTGTGTGTGTGTGTGTGTGTGTGTGTGTGTGTGTGTGTGTGTGTGTGTGTGTGTGTGTGTGTGTGTGTGTGCGTGTGCGCGCGTGTGTGTGTGTGTGTGTGTGTGTGTGTGTGCGTGTGCGCGCGTGTGTGTGCGTGTGTGTGTGTTTGCTTTTATTGGTTTGGGAATGTGTATATTGTTTTATAGTATTTTGGGGTTATTTGCTTCCTTAGGAAGGCGGCTGTGATCCGAGGTCGTTACTAATGTGTATGTGTGGGAGGGGGGGACTAGCTCTTCTGAAATAAGGGTAGGGGTGCTTTCATTCTATTTTGATATTTATTTTTTGGATTCTTGGATTTTAGTATTGTGATTTTTCGTTTTAGTCTTTTCAGGTATTCCTTATATTGTGTTTGTTTAAAAAGAGGGGTGTATTTAAAATAGGGGATTTTTTAATGTTTCTATTTATTTGTCTCCCCATGTGGGTATGGCCAGACCCAGGATCGGTTCCTAGTGTGGACGAAATTGAAGTACTAAAACTAGGCCTCAAATTCTGCCCAACTCCCAGAAGTAACATAGCAAAGTTAAAGAAAGACCTCAAAGAATTTGAACGCAAATTTAGACTCATAGATATACTTAACGGCAGTGATAACACAACAGACGACTCTCTAGTGAAAAACAAATCAACATACTTCCCCAACAAACATAACAACACAAAAGAACTAAATACCTTCTTTGAAACACTCTGGAACCTCAACCCCCAACAAAAAGAAAACCCCACCAGTAATCTAACACGAAAACAAAATCAAGCACTTAAAAAAATCCAACACAATAACAACTTAATTATAAAGGAAGCAGACAAAGGTAGTGCAGTAGTTATAATGAATAAGAACTTCTACAAAACAAAAATTTTAGAATCACTAGGGAACGAAAATGATTACAAACCAATTAACTCTAACGTTATCGCACAGTGCATTGTGAGGAAACATCGGCATGTGTTGGATTGTCAACGGCAGTGGAGGCCGGATGTACACGTTGATGGGGTCACAGATTAAAGCCGTTGACATCACAGGTGCATTGAGACTATAAACAAAGCGGGTAGCTTGTCAGAGGCAAAAGGAGAGAAAACAGACACGCACCCGGCTGTTGGGACACTGCATGATTGTCCCCCGACCACCGTCAACCGCCGCCCTCTCTATTCCACGTTGTTGCTAAGTTTCTCGTTGCTATACGCAAACAATTGATTTTAGTAGTCACAGCATTTTGGAAAAGAAATTGTTTCGCATCTGTTTTTGGCCGGAGAGCGCTGGGAACGCATCATTATTACTAGCAGTTCCACCTGACTTTGCTCGGGCCCTATGTACTGTTCATAATTTTATGTGCATATGTATATATTAAATTTGCCCCCGATTTTGACCTCTTAACATTTATTGTTTTGGGCTCAAATTAAATTAAAATGTTTGACCCATGTCCAAGTAACCTACATCTAAAATTTCAAGTGTTTAGACACAAAATTGGCGGAGAAGTTTGGTAGAGTCTGCAAAAGTCAACTCTTTCAACTTTGACCTCTTGCCAGCCAAAATTTCGCTCCAAAACTGATTAAAAAGCTTGCTACATGTCTGAATACCCTTTATGTAAAATTTCAAATGTTCAGACTCCAAATTAGTGTCATAGTTTGCTAGAGACCGCAAAGGTCAAATCTTTTGAACTTTGACCCTTTGGAAGCCAAATTTTCAGCAAAAAAAATGATGAAAAAGATTGCCCTTAGTCTGAATACATTTTATATAAAATTTAAAATGTTTAGACCAAAAATTGGCTGAGTAATTTGGTAGAGACCGCAGAGGTCAATTTTTTAAAAACTTTGACCCCAATTATGACCCCTTAGCATTTATTGTTTTGAGCTCAAATCAAATTGTAAAGTTAGTCCATGTCCAAGTAACCTATATCTAAAATTTTAAGTGTTTAGACCCAAAATTAGCGAAGGAGTTTGGTAGAATTCTCAAATGTCAAATCGTTGAACTTTGACCCTTAACAGCCAAATTTCTGGCCGAAAACCGATTAAAGATTTTTCCAAAATCTCAATACTCTTTATGTCAAATCTCGAGTCTGTAGACTGAAAATTGACAGAGTTATTTGGTAGGGAAGTGTACACAGACAGACAGACAGACATACATTTTCACCTTTATATATATATATATATATATATATATATATATATATTATTATTATTATTATTATTGTGATGACCATTATTATTATATTTTTAGCTCTAATGGTGTATATATTGAGCAACTACCTTAAATATTGTATGAATTTATATATATATATATATATATATATATATATATATATATATATATAGTTAAAAGTTTATACTTACTAGAAACACAAGAAGAGAAATAACCAGTCCAGTTGCCATAGAAACAGTGAATCTTGTGAGTTTTATTTCCTGCTGGAAGTTCATATCCTTCATCGCACATGATAGATACGTCTTGGGAATGAGCTACTGTTGATACAGGGGAACCCAAGGTAGAAATAACTTTGCCATTAAGAACAGTCTGAACATGGCAATCCTCTGGAGAATAAAATAAAAAATTTAAATTTCATAAAAACTGATTTAAATCGTTAAACTCAATTATCCACAAAATTTTTTTTTTAATTTCTAGAATGGGTATTTTTTTTATTCCAAAACGAAAATTCACATCTCCCACATGAGAAAGTAGGAATAATCCTTGAAAATAAATGCTGAGAGTTGAATTGGGAGCGACAGCTTTTAAAGACTAACTGACTGACTATCTAGTTGTAGACAAGTCTCCAGGGCTTGCATGGGCCTGTTTTTTGGTCGCCATTTAGTTCAATTCATGGTATCCCTTTTAAAGTTACCAAACTTTCAAGTTTTCTTTTTTAGGTGCAGCTCAGGTCTTATATGAGAGCTCATTACCAGACAAGCCATCAACATCCATGTTACAGGTTCCACCCACGATTTTGCTTGACATGACCAAATCAGCAGAAACGTTTCTCATGTAGTGTTACACCCAAAGATAGGAGTTAGAGTTTTCCACAAAGAATAGATGTGCATGCTCTGTCACCTTGATATGGCATAAATCTTTGCTTGTTATGAACTCTGAGAGATCAGCACTTGCTTGCATGCAACATTAGAAGATAAAAAAAAACTGTATATATTAATATTTTAATTTAACTTGAACAAGTAATAAAGAATGATATACAACAGTAAATAGTGGATGTGGAGAATGAGAAATTTTATGATTACGTGCCTTTGCAAGCATTATCTAAAGCAGATTGTTTGGATAACTGCTTTCAGGCTTGGGTCCATCAATTCTGTCTTTTTTCATCATGGAAGGAATGGATTTTGCTTATTAATTTCCTTGTATGAGCTTCTGTGTCAATGCAGCCAGGCCGAGGTCAACTAAAGTGGAGAGACTGGAAAAAGAAGAATGTCTGCCTCCAACAACCTTCTAAGGACTTTGTTGCAATTGAACCAAACTTTATCTAAAAGAGTTGTCTGCCTACAAATTCCTTAATTGAGCTTCAGCTGCAATGTAGTCAACCTAAGTTCAGGGTAGTAAAAGAAGAAAAAAAGCTGGAGCAGCATGCTTCTGAATTTATATAGACTGGTTCACGTGATCCCTGAGGAAACAATGATTAATTACTTTTTGTTCCAGCCTTGTGATTGTTAAAGGGACAAAAGATACAAACCCTGACAGTTACTTTTATTTCCTTAATTTTTTAACAGAGGTGGGAAGTCGACTAAAAAATTGACTTTTGACTCCAAAAAACAAAACAAAAAAAAAAAACAAAAAAAAGAAAACAAGTGACTCATGACTCCTGCAAAAATTGCTGATTCTGCAGTTTTAATCACAGATGCTGATATCTGAGAAAAAGATCTTATGCTCTCATTAAGAATTTTTGTTATGAGAATATAAATAGTTGGATTAATATCCTTACTATTGTTGTATGTAACCTATTTGAATCAGAATTTTCTTCAGCCGTCATAAGTTCCTTGTAGTAGTGACTTTACTTAGAAGCTTGGCAAGCCTCACAATTTTAAAGGAAACCTGCAACATTTTGTTTAAGACATGCTTCCTCTAGTTCTAAGGATGCAAGCTGGAAAGTGATATCACTGGTGGAATAACTGAAGCCTGTTTAAGTTCGGCGTTGGGCATATGTTATTCCTGATTGTAGTTTTGTACATAGAATTGGAATTTTATAGCATTTTATTATGTGCTAGGATCTCAACATTGTTATTTTCAGTCTTTACAAAATATTAAGTTGTCTCCCTTTGTAATTAGATAAAAATAGTAAAAAATTAGTATGAAATTCTTAGAGTGATCTCCCTCATAGTGGATTATTTACAGTTCATCTGAGCGTTTTGCTTCAGTGGCAAAAATCTGAAAATCTTTTTGGAAGACTTTTTACATACATTAGAAATATTGCTTCTCAGTATCTTCAGTCTCTAAAGGTGAAAATAAAATAAACAGCAACAGTTTTTAGACAAATTTATTGGCAATTTTGTAATGTATTTCTGTTAAAGATTTGTTCGGAGTACCCAATTATAAATATGAAGTATTCTGCACCGTTCAATGATTTTGACATTGATACTGTTACATGATCTCTTGTACTGATTCATATCTGTAATTTTTCCTCTTCTCTTTTTGTTTCCCAATTTTGTTGAAAAACCTGCATTTCCTAACCATACACATCCCCACACCTTCTTTCAATAAGACAACACAAAAACAGTTCACTATTTTTTTATGTGAAAGACTAAAACAGATAAAGTACCTCATTTGCATAATTTCATATTTTGACAAACATGCATACAATTTTTCAATTTGCATACTTTCAAAAAAAATGGTTCACTTAAAATTAGTTTATCTGAAATTTTTAACAAAATATAAACTTTTTCTTTTTCAAATTAAAAAAAGAAAAAAAAAAAATCTTACTCGGTTGACATTTTGGAAACGTTTCTGACCAATTTCCATAATTGCAAGTAAGAATTTCGGTACCATGTCTATGGAATCCTTCGAGGCATGAGACAGTCACCGAGTGTTGGTGAGACACTAACCCATTCGCCAATGAAGAACAAGTATTTGTCAATTCTTTTTCCAAATATGACACTGAACCTTGCAGTACAGTCTGTGCATGGCAACCCTCTGTCCAGGAGGAAGGTAACACAATCAAAAAGAAAAAGAAAAAAAAATATATATTATGGATAAATAACAAATCTGGCGAAATTTTTTTTACATGTATATTTATTTATTTTCACAAAAATAGTATTTGCCAAAGATAAATGTAAGAGAGACATTATAAGACATGAAACATAAAAGGATGAAAATTACAGAAATAGTTACTAACAGAAATCTACATTAAAAGACCACATTAATTGTAACAACTCAATCAAATTACATGTATTGTCAGGGTAAACAAATAGAGAGAAAAGCATAAATAATTTCACCAATACGTCTCTTTACATTGTTTTTTTCCATCATTTCAAAATAAATTAAACTTGTTTTCATCACTGAAAAATACTTTTACCCAATTTTCATCTGTCCAAATTACATGTTTGAAAATTCTAATCTCTTCTTCTTATTCGTCGAACTAATAAGTGATTTCTTCCTTTTGATCAATTTTCATATGTTCATATTACATACCTGTTTGCAAATTCTAATCTCTTCTTATTCTTCAATTTCGAACTAACAAGTGATTCCTTCCCTGGGGTTCGATTAATCAGCCCTATTTCTTGCAGTCGTCTAGAAACGGTCTATCTTGACTCATTAACACATGAGGTACTATTCATAACCCTTTTAATTTCTGTGCAAGGCTTAAAACGGTCCTTTAATGATATACGCTGCATTATTCGATCTTCTCTTGCTGAAGTTTTGTGGGGTTTGCCGGTTTTAAAAGCACTAACTATTTTGCCAGTATCATTGTAGGATTTAACAACCCTGCCTACAATACTCTTGGAATGTTTCACTTTCTCTGAAATCTCTCTAATGGTGTGTTTTTCCCTGTGTATCTTGTCTCACAGAGTAATCAAGTTTTTGGCATTTCGCCATGGTGCCAGCTGATGCAACGTTTACAAATAGCTAAGTAAAACATTCTTTAGAGGAAATCAAAAAATTTGAATATAGCATACAGTTTACATTGTTTTTCTCAATTTTGTCCCTTACTTTTGGACGTTCATATTTTGAAAATAAAAAAATAATTGTTATAATTCTTTTTCTATCCTTTGTAAATGATTCAAATTTTAGCATGTTATTATGGATGATAACGACTACCAGTTGTCAAAATTTCAGCTTTTCACAGTTGTTATTTCTAACAAATATTAGGTTTTAAAATTCTGTCCCTTAGTTTTGGACGCTAATATATATATATATATATATATATATATATATATATATATATATATATATATATATATATATAGCCGTATCTTAAAGCTAAATGAATAATATTTAATTTTTACTGGGTCTGAAATAGATCTATTGATTAAATCTTATTAAAAAAAAGAACGTTAAATGTTAGTAGAAAATTAAATTTTATTGTATTTGTACATTTTGTTTCTTTTTTTTTTTCGATTTTTCGGCTGTTATCAATGCTGCATGATTACCAACTCGCATTCTCATCAGAATGTGTTTTAATTTTTCATATTTATTATATCAATAATTTCTAAATCCTATGACAAAAGTTTGAGCTGTGTGCACCACTACTACAGTGGATTGCGGTAGTTCCTTAACATAACTGTTTGACCTTGGTCGTTGGGTCGACCTTGACCTCTTGACCTCTTGAAAGTAAATTAGATGGAACTTACACTAGAATGCTCCGGCAGTATTAAACTTAAACTGTAAAACACACCTAAATATTAGCCTCTATATGGTTTCCCAGGATCTCTTCAGTAATAAGAGAATGAAGAACACGATATCCCAGACATTGGTACAGGAGAAAAGATGCGATAGTCAGTGATGTGGTACTGTGGAATCCTAAACATGGAACCGCTAAAGTAGGAAGACCTGTAAAGATATACACAAAATTATTGACAGAAAACACTGGCTTACACCTTCAAGATTTTTCTAAGACCATGGAAGATAGAGATCTGTGGAGGGAAAGAATCAATTTGATCCGGGCAACCGGCCTGATACTATGATGCTGACAAAAGAATATCTGGTTTGCATATGAATAAAGATTATTATTATTATTATTATTATTATTATTATTATTTCTTTTTTCTTTTTTGTCATCATATATTGTTTCTAATCGGTCATTATGTTAGAGAACTTGTTAAATGTATTTTACTTACTTGGAATGCATTCTGGAATGTTATGTGACCAGTGTCCATAGGAACAGGTCAACATGCCAGAACCAATCAAGGAGTAACCAGTTTCACATCGGATGAAAATACTTGAGCGATGTTTGATTTGGATTTCTTTCATCAATTCTTTACCCTCGTATAAAACTTTGCTATGCGGCACATTAGAACTGAGACAAAACTCTGAAAGAAAAAGTTGAAATTTTATCACAGAAAGAAAAAAAAATTAGAAAAATTAAAAAGTCAGATTACTTGATGTTCTATTTTTATGAATTCTTTGTGAACGTGTGAAGTTGCCAGAAACGTGGTAGTATCATAGCAACGCAGACATCACAAATAAAAATGGTAAAAAGCTGTTGTGAGCAAAACGTAATATTTATTAATGGTTTTCTACACAAACTATATGTGTAGATGAAATATATGACTAAATAACTAAATACATTGTTCCCATGCAAATAAAATACAGGCTGTATTTGGTATTACTAGTAAAGAATATACGTGTTAAACACAAACTTACATTTTACTCAAGGCTTTCTGGAAGTTAACATACCAAAAGGCAGGTTCTCTTCATAGGAGAGTTAACCAGCAAACGAGAGAGAATCTTAGTGGTAATTCTCGACCACATTTTAGTAGGAGAATTGCTTTAAGATCTTGTCTGGGATGAGATTTGTGGATTCTATTTATTATCAAGGAGTCCTAAACCGTTATTTCCAAGAACCTAATTCTATACTATAATAATCCCTAGATGCTGGAACGTCTTCTACTCCAATAGTTTCTCTTCTTGAACTGCTAGACTTTGGAGTTCCCTCTCGAGTTCCTGCTTCCCTGACTATACTGACGTTCAAGTATAATATGAACAGACATCTCGTTGCTCAACTCCCTACATAGTATTTCTGTAGATTTGTTCCCAAATAGTAGCCCCTTACACCCAAGTAGCACTGTGCCTTGTTTGGGATGAATAAGAATAAATGATTAAAAAAAGAATCAATTTATCTCTACAAATGTATTTAATAAAATCTAATTTATTATGTATTTAATAAAATTTAATTTAATTATGTTTTTTAAAATAAATTCTATTTCTAAAATAGACATTTTTTTAATATATTTTCTCAAACTGAAAAAATAGATTTTTAAAAAACCAAATCTATTAAAATGTTTAGAATTATTTTTTTAACGGCATATGGTATAAGAATTAAATCCTACTTTTTTATTTAAAAACCTACAGGCAAACACTAAAACATGAAGATAAAATATTAATAAACAAACAACAAAATTCACAATTGTTTGGGAGACAAATTAAATCTTACAGCATTAAAACAAAAGTAAACTAGCCAAAAGGTTTGTTTATTATTTGAGAAATTCTGATAAAATACTCTATGAACATGGTAGTAAGTGTCCCACGTGATATTATGAACCAATCAGAAATCTTCAAAAATACACAATTCTAGAAGCTGATTTGAAAGAAAATTAAGTATTTAAGTCAGAATATTCTAGTCACAGATGACAGAAGAAAAATAGTAAGGTCCGTCTATCCTTTTCATATTCTAGCAAAACTAATGTCACCACAAACATATAACTTAACCACAGCAGCAATCTATCCACAAAGTCAGGCCATTCTTCACTGAGGTAGGGCAATGTGGTAGTGTCAGAGTTAATAAAGCTCTTGCGAAAATCTATCAGGACCTGCCGTTCTCTGGTCGTCTCTAACTCTGCATGTGACAAAGTTTGATCTGAGTAGGAACGGTTGGTTCTTCTTGCAGGTGAGTAGCCTAGGCCGACAATGGGCAGTAGAAAAAAAAAGGTCATATCTCGTTTCCATTTGTTTCGTAACTCTTTTTGTTCTTACTGCCAGCATAAAACTGTAAAAAGTTCATAAGAGAATCACTACACCAAGTCGCCTGATTGGTTAACATATAACTAAGGTTCGATTTAGTATAATAACTCTCCACTAAAAGAAATCAATAGAAAATAGTTTGTCACTCCTACAACTTGAAGAGTCTGTAGCAGCAAAAGCAAATACTCATGGCATAAGATTTGAATATATTTGGTCTAGAACATCATTGCTGATTGAGTGTAGCGGTCAACTTCCTTTTTGCTTTACCCAATTGGAGACTATCTTTCAGATGAGTTAACCACATAACTGAGTGTAAAAAAGTTTAAACGAGCAGCAATTCTCTCTTTTTCTTCCCTGACAACACATTCCTGTGTTGGGATGCAACTTTGCCCTGACCTTTGGCTTTTGGTTGACGAGAAGACAACCAAACCAACATGGCTACCTCCATACACAGACTTTAATGCAGTACACACATGAATTATTTTATCTATTTACAGGTCTGTTTCTAATCTTTTGTCCTCGTCTATATGTTGTATTTTCGGGGGTGTTCTGTATGACATTACAGCGCCAGAATGAAGTTGTTACGTTGTGGTGGGTGTAAGGTCTAGATAGATGTAAGGCGCTGTATGTAATTATGAGTTGTGTATATATTGAAGTTTGTTTGTGTTATCTACTGTTCATAAATGCTTACATATATATATTACACATATATACAGTTCAACAGGACATAAGATTTAACGACAAACATTTACTTAATAACAAAGGAACGGAACATCTTCTGGAGGAATTATTTCTTGCCAAACAGGGAACCATTTCCTTCATTCATCTGGGGTCTTTGTTGATGAATCTACCAAAGCTTAAATGAACATTTCTTCCAAAGAAACGGCCAGGAGTCTCCAGTTTTATTTCAGACAGCTGTTATTTCATTATGTGTCCTTGCTGGAAAATTGCACACTTGTCTTAGACTCTGCTTCACCCCTGACCAGGGCCATTACTGTCCTGTCTCCAACACTCTCCTCATCCACCTAGCCTTCTCCTAGCTCTGTCTCTTCTCTCCTTTTTTAACTCCTAACTCTCTTGTATATATGTAACTATTCATTTGTGTTTACGTCACTCGACCCCACGAATACCCAGCACGTGACCTTCCAATCTTGAAAAAAGTATTCATTATTTAACAAACAAAAAAACAAACAAACATGGAGCTTTCTATAATAATAAGGTTAAATAGTTTTGAGCAAACTTACTTGGTTGGCATTTAGGGAATTTATGTGACCAGCTGCCTTTGTTACATACAAGAGCCCCTTCCCCATGAAGAACGTAATCTGAGTCACAAACAACTGATAAAGTAAGTCCATGACCAACTGGTCCAACAGGATTTATATCTTTGCCTACGGCAAGAATTCTTCCATTAGCAACTGATGATGGAATGCAGCTCTCTGAAAGAGAAAAGAAAATCACAACTGAACGCTTAAAATATCAAATATCAAATAATATAAAATAAGATGATGATTCTTATGAAAAGCATAAATCAGTGAAAGTATAGAAATTTGTTGTATCTGGGAAATTCATAAAATAATGTTCTATCAACATGGGTTATAAAAAGAAACGGACCCCCCCATTACCCCCAAAATAATGTAACAGGTTTTTAAAAACAATAACAAAATGTCAATTTGCTGTGGCTCATAATGTTTAAGTGGAAAACAAACACCAAACAAAAAACAAAAACAAAGATGACGAAAAAATGTATGGTTTTCATTAGAAGGAATTAGAGTGGCCAATTTTGTGTTTCCTTAATGCAAATGGCAGAAATTCACGAGAAAACTCTTAGGTATAAGTGATTAAACAAAGAAAACAGTTTAGTTATTTATATAATTGCGAACTGTTATCCTCATCATTATAGTTGTTTTTCACAACATTTTGGCCCATTATTCCTCTGTTATGTGATACAAAAAAAAAACTGCAAGCTGCAGTGATATGCAAGTAGATTAACGTATTCAAAAGGAAAGGGGAACGAGAATCAAGTAAACTGCTAGGCGAATGGGCTAATGGACACAGCATTGCAGAGGGCAAGCGATAAATGAGAGGGGGAGAGGGAGAGAGATGGGGAAGTGAGTAATGCTGGGAGTGAGTGAAAGAAGAAGCAGTTTCACGTAGTTGTGTATATGGTTAGTGTCACGAGGTGGATGAATAAATATAATAGCATAATTAATGGTTTAATATAATATCGGAAAAGACCAGAAATGCAAAGTTAATGTAGCTAATAAAAATTAATAAATCTACAGTAAACGGTTTTAAAAGAAACAAATGGATATGTAAACAAATGGTGGTGTGTTTATAAGTGCCGAACCATTCATTTAATGGTGGAAGATGCAAATATCGGAATATGAGAATGTCTTCAGAGCAGCCAATCAGCTGGGCCAGATTTTGGGAAGGGAGAAATTATTATCTGTAAATAGGAATATGTAAAGGTTATGGTATGTGTATATGTCGCATAGCCAGTTAAGAGTGGAGAAAACCCAGCAGAGTAGGAATATGTAGAAATGGTGCCAGTCTCCAGTAGGAGTGGTGGGAGTACAAAATAGAGAGAAAAATAGGAACAACTTCCCCTAAAGATGGTGAGATTGTGATTGTGTTGCTCCTCGGAAGAAATGTAAGATTTTATTATAACGCCTAAATGTGTATATAATGTGGTTCTAAAGTTATATAAGATAGTGGGTATTAGTGTAGACATAATAAATTTGCATGTACTATTTGTTGTTGCAAACCTACAACATTTTGGTCCAGAGGGGAATTTCTGCAATCAAATTATTATTATATATAAGATAAAAAAGTTAAATCTAATAAAATTATTTCCTTTTTCAAAAAATGATTTTCTTCTACGAGATAGTAATCACGCTATACATTTATGCTGTCTGTGTTTTTCTGTCTGCCTGAAAAGCAATTCACGCATTAGCGTCCATGATCCTCTTTTTAAGACAATAAGGGTAATTAACTATATTGCAGCAACTTCTGCATTTTTCAGAGATATTTATAGTCAATCATAAAGATCGCAATGTCTTTCAGATATTACACCCACTGTCTGATGAATATTAGCAACATTGTGTCTCAATTATCGGCATACTGTGAAAATCTAAAGTGGAAAGATACGATCAATTTCATCCATATTCTAAAGTTTTTAGGTAAGTAGTCCTTATAATCAACTCACATTTTTATACATAAGTATGAATGAACGCTCTAACTATCCTATAAAGTTAAGTAGATATTTGAAAGTAATTTTGCTCAAATATAATATTGTATTTAGAAAAGATTTTAAGTAATAAAGTAAAGAAAAAATAAATTAAAAACAAGATAATTCAGAATGTTTCACAAGTAAAATTTTACAAGAAATTCAATTGAAAAGGTTGTATTAATTTTGTATTGTTTTTTAAATAATATTATGGGGTTTGCATTTGTACCAGACATCCAAAAACAGAAAAGACAATATTTTACTTTATTTATAACTTGAAAATTTAAATTATAGAAAAAAGTGATAATATAAAGGTTTGAAGCAGGATACACAAGGGTTTCTCATTCATTTCCAGGCAATAATCGGTGATAGTTTGTCGTTCCTACTGGAAATGCTTTTTTTTTTTTTAAATTCTTTAACTGTATGGACAAATACAGAATTACATCCTTTTTTAAAAAAAAAAATGGTACCCATTTGAAAATAATTCTCACTTCAACAACATAGACTGGAATTCTAACTCAATTTTTAAAAAGTATATCAAAGAAAAAAAAGAGTGGGGGGGAGGAATAATAATCTCACCTGGTTTACATTCAGGGAATGGTGCCGACCATTTTCCAAGTTTGCAGATAACATCAAATTTTTGGAGCATTTTATAGCCATTATTACAACTGATTATCACTCGTTGACCATGGGCAATGTTCACAGAAGATCTCAAGAATTCTCCTTTGTATACCAAATTACCATTTTCTATGAGCACCGATTGACAGCCTCCTGAAAAGATTGAATAAACAGTAGACAACATTACTGTTAAAATTATCAATTTAGTTTGACTGCTAAAATTTTTTTATATGTATTAGATTATCTCCTTTGTTCCATGATTGTATAAGAATTAGAGTTATCTGTCCCTAATATCTTTCTGTTTGCAGAGGGCTACTTATTTCTAGTCTATGCGGTGTAAATAAAATGAATGCCTCATGCATGCTTTACGATAAAGCATGTGTATGTCCTTTCATCAAATTTATTATCCAGTCAAGAATATCAAGTCAACATAAAACAATGGTTCGATGTTTATGATTAGATCACACCTAAAAAAATTCAGATCATCCCTTGGCGAGACAAGAAAAGTTAAAATGAAACTGAAGAATTATGTAAAATTACTTATAAAACCAATGGCAAAAACAGTATCATGAAATATTTAATTGCAATGCTATACAAATAACATAATATAGAGCCAGTTAGCAAAAAAATGTTACTCTATTACAAGTGATTTTAAATTCAAAGGAGAAAGACTCAGTAAAAGAAAAATACTCTAACAAGAACTTCTGCAGATTACTTCCCTTTACTCAAACTCTTCTTTTCATGAGAACAAACTTTAGCTGATGTTTCTACATTCTTGAGATGAGGATTTATTAGTCATATTATTTACATTCTTTGGACTACTATTCTCATCTTAAGTATTATTTTCATAACGTTTCGGTTGATATAACTTCCAATCTTCTTCAGGTGTATTTTGTTGAACCCGAGAATCTGCATGGAATTCCAAACAAAACACTTTATTTAATCCGGGGAGGGGGGGAGCATATTCTCGTTCCATTAATCATGGGTAAAAGTCCTAAGTAATTTGCAATTGTATTTTGAATGTTGTCTGCACTGAGGATTTCAGAAGAGTGTAACTTACAACTGAATTTTACAAAGTACAATATACCAATATATAACAATATACCACGGCCATTCGTGAAAAACTCTTGTACAAAGTTAAAGAACCTTGAATTATTTTTGTTTTTAGATGTACATTCTTACTACTTATCACTGTAGATAACTATTTATTACTACATGTTGTTGAAATAAATATATTTTATATTTATTACTACATGTTGTTGAAATAAATAGATTTTATATTAACTATTTATTACTACATGTTGTCAAAATAAATAGATTTTATATTTTATATTTATTACTACATGTTGTTGAAATAAATAGATTTTATATTTTATATTTATTACTACATGTTGTTGAAATAAATAGATTTTATATTTATTACTACATGTTGTTGAAATAAATAGATTTTATATTAACTATTTATTACTACATGTTGTTGAAATAAATAGATTTTATATTTATTACTACATGTTGTTGAAATAAATAGATTTCATATTTATTACTAAATGTTGTTGAAATAAATAGATTTTATATAAACTATTTATTGCTACATGTTGTTGAAATAAATAGATTTTATGTAAACTATTTATTACTACATGTTTTTAAAATAAATAGATTTTATATTAACTATTTATTACTGCATGTTGTTGAAATAAATAGATTTTATATTAACTATTTATTACTGCATGTTGTTGAAATAGATTTTATAGTACCTATTTATTACTACATGTTGTCAAAATAAATAGATTTTTTATTAACTATTTATTACTACATGTTAAAATAAATAGATTTTTTATTAACTATTTATTACTACATGTTGTTAAAATAAATAGATTTTATATTAACTATTTATTACTACATGTTAAAATAAATAGATTTTTTTATTAACTATTTATTACTACATATTGTTAAAATAAATAGATTTTATATTTATTACTACATGTTGTTGAAATAAATAGATTTTATATTAACTATTTACTACTACATGTTGTTAAAATAAACAGATTTCATATTTACTATTTATCATTACCTATTAATACTATATATATGTATTATTATTATTATTATTATTATTAGTAGTAGTAGTAGTAGTAGTAGTAGTAGTAGTAGTAGTAGTAGTAGCAGCAGCAGCAGCAACAGCAGCAGTTATAATTAATGATTCCCATATTGCATTAAATTCTATCTATACTGGATCTGCTGTGTGATGATCAACTACTCAAGATACTGGTATGAATTATTGGACATTTTACCAAGTCATGGCTGTCAAAACAACAGTCTGCTATTCCTATGGATTAAATAAAGGGTGCTGTTTGAAATTCCGTGCACATACCCAAGTTTAACAGAAAGATTCCAGAGTTTGACAAGATACACCAGTGAAAATAACACTTAAGATGAGAACAGTAGTCCAAAGAATCCAAACAATAGGAATAAACTTTAAGTTGTTTATTTTTCTTCCTATTAGCGATTGTGAAATAAAGTCACCATGTAAACGGTAAATTCTGTTCTTTCCCAAAACCGACTACTCTCTTGTGTTGGAATTTTTTTTGTACCAATAATAGTACATCCCCCCCCCCCCACTGTTTACATTTATTAGTTTTTATCTGGTTCTTGTATTTGATTTTTTGTATTTTGTATCTTTTTTGATTCTTAGTTTTGTACAATTTGGGTTTGTACGAAACTCCATTTAATTGGAAGAAAAGGGAAATGCTAGCTCTGTGATGAGATCACAAGCCCAGCGCAAGATTCACCCTCTTTTGAAATTCCGGCGACGAGGATATTGGACGTTACTTTCATTGCCCGGCGCTGAAAATGGAATTTTGACAAGCTTCCTTCAATGAAGAAAACCCGGCAAGAATACTCCAGGCATGCGATGAGGCATGCTTCTGAAAAATATCTATGTGGCTACGGTTTTGCACATATTTTTGAAGGAGTGTAATTATTTTTAAAAAGACCTTATTTTACGTGACAAGGAATTTTGGAACCTCCTACAAAGAAGAAAACCCGGCAAGAATATCCCGGACATGCAACGCGGCATGCTTCTGAAATCCAACTGTGTGTCTACGGTTTGCACGCAAACATAGAGGGAGAGAAAATTCTAAAAGGACTTTGAACGAAAAAAAAAAAAAGAAAAAGGCACGTGCCTGACTGGCTTTCAATTTGTGAGTACACTCCTAAAATTTACTACATATGAGAGTGTGATTAGAAACTACTATTTTGAATCTTATTATTGTATTCGTTCATGGATATGACATCTTCATTATAAAAACCAGTGTTATTTTTTTTTTATTATATGTTACCTTGGCGTTTTTTGAATTTAATGCCTGCAAAGGTAAAAATTTGCAACTAATTTTATTGTGAATAAAATCTCTTCTTCGTTTCAAAGCAAGACCTTTATATTTTATTATTTACCCCCCCCTTTTATTCCATGCTGTTATTTTTTTCAGGTTAGTTACTTTAATGTCAAATTTATCTGGAAACAAGATAAATTTCTGACACTTGTGCAGTCCAGAAAAAAAATTAGGAAAATTTTCTCAGCTTACACATTTCTGGCGACTTCCTGTCTATGATGCAATATTCTGATACATGACCCTAACTCAAGACTGACTTTGAATGGAATTTACACTATTCCAACCTTATGGTTATTCTATCTTTATGTGCAAAATACTGTTTTTAATATTATTTTCATACATTCATATATTACCTTGCTATAGTTGTTGTGTAGCAGTAACAAACTATTTCTTTAAGCAGAGAGATATAATGCTGAGCTGGTTTTGATAATCCAAAAGAGGCAGTGTATTAATTCTCTAGCAAACGTTTTGTTGACAGAATAAGAGCGCAGAGGTCCAATTACTAGCCATAAGACAATACCTTTCTTTTTGATTATCTGCAGTCAGGCAATGGCTAGTAAGGATCGACATTACAGCATCACCCATATGGACCATAACATACTCTCACAATGAAACTGCTATCACACACACACACACACACACACACACACACACGCACACACGCACACACGAGAAACTAACAACTAACCTTCCTCCTTTTTCACAAAAGGATAATTTATGCCCCGGACATCTGTGTATATAACACTAATTTTCAACTCTTTGTTAATATATATATATATATTTACGTAAATCTTTTCTTTTTCTGTTAAAGTCTCATTTCTTTTCTATCCATATTTAATTATAGGATGGGTCTCATAATTAATATCAAGATTTGTTGTAATTTCCGGCTTTCTTTAAATGTCTTTTGTCATTATATAAATCAACAATAGATGTATGTCTGTGTGTCTGTGTCTAAATATTTAACCGATAAACTCTTACACTACTGGTCACATAACATTGAAACTAACATAAAATAGTAATCATGCACGAAGGATGGTTTATAAAATTTTGGTTTGGATGAATAACACGTGCAGAAATATGTCAGCAAGTTGAAATGCAAAATGTTCATTTCAAGTTGCTATCACTTTTATGCATGCGCAAATTCGTTCACAGCTTGAACTGGTTTAATTTTAAATCTTTCTTATCTATCTGTCAATAGCTTAAATGGTAGGGAATACGGCTGGGCACTAAATGTTTTGGTTTCGATTCTAACTTATGGCACCCAATTCATTTTTTTTTTATTCTTTTGGAATCAGTACAATATAATATTCAATAGAGAATCAACTCTGTAAGAATAAATACGAAATCTGTATGAATTAAAATATATTTAAGCATATTTTCGAACCAGGCAAGGCCGCCCGGCTAGTTGTCAACTTTCTGAGAATTTCAAACTCAACTCTGGTTAATTGCTTTTATTTCATGATCTATGTCTCTTAGATTCTTGTAGCAATTAATTTTTTTTTCGTGAGTTCCTTCTTCTTGGATTAAAAACACGACCTCTAGGTAGAATTAAGTAGGGAATATCAAAAAGATCATCCAAGATTAAGGAATTTAAGAAAATAAATTAGTCAATAATAAACTATTTCGAAGCAGCATTGAATGCAGAATGCAATCAATTGATGACAGCAGATCAAATAACAGATTAAATTTTAAATTTCTGTTGAATTCAGTCGCTAATGCTCAGCTGTTTGACAAGTTGATCTATCTATTTTATCTTATCGATTTATTCAAAATTAAATACATAAAAATCAGAAGACACAGAGTTGCTGCTATATAAGCAAGCTGGGATTTTCTATTGTGCTTAGATAGACAAATCTCTGCATTCTGATTGGTTGGTAGTCCATAAGTAGATAATCTAGTTTATAAATATTGCTTCATTTAAGCAAGAATTTGTCTGCCAACTAAACTCTTGTTAGATCCTTTACACCAGTAAATGTCATTTTGAATTTACAATTTCCAGAGCAGAGAATACAACGGCTGAAGCGTTGTTAAATTTACAACAACCAAGAAAATAATAAGAGTCTGTCAACTGTAATCTGCATCAACAGTGAATCTAAATAGCAAAATTAATTTGAGGGATTAAACCGTATTTAGAATTGACCCTCGACTTCTTATATTTTTTACCAATCCAATTCAATAAATGATACACTTACTTGGCTCACATGACGGCAGCTGTGGCGACCAGTTTCCATAGAGACAAAGAACATTGTTCGTACCATTCAGAGAGTAGCCATTGTTGCAGCTAATAGTTAGAGAACTCTCATGTTCTATTAAATTTGTTGGTGGACCCTTGGAGGTGATAGCACCATTGACAATGGAAGGTGGCTTGCATTTTTCTAGAAATTAAATAAAATAAACATATATTACAAAATACAGAATAAAAAAAATTGTAAACAAACTCTTTTTTAGCTAAGACTTCATGTGTTAAGCACATGGTCAAGGGGATGCATGAGGCTCTGTGAAAACACATTTTTAGTCCACATAAAATATACTGTACTTTGTCATTTAATAGCCAAAACTGCATTTTTTACAAAATTATTTAAATGCATATCGTTCGTTAAGATGAATAGAAAGTGGATCTTGGGTTTACTTTCGGCAGCCTGGTAACTCTCATTTTCCATATTTTGTCTTCATATTCCATAAGCAATGTTTCTAACAAAGGGTTAAAAATTGCTGTTTTCTGGGTCATAATATATCCATCTGATGTGTGTGTGTGTGTGTGTGTGTGCAGTCAGCACCAACCCTATTCAGGGTTTAACCGGCTTCCTCCGAAGGAGGAAGTTTCATGGGAGTATGAAATTCACAAGCGGTCCTCATGTATATGAGGTCGCATGTATATCCCTGTTTGGTCGCATGTATATCCCTGTTTGGGGAGATGACGACGTTAGGTTTTTTGCAACTTTTTGCAGGGTGGTGTCGACATCCTCCTACATACAGAACATGGAATTCCCAAATTAGTCACCCATTTTAGTAATGACCAGGCTCAACGTTGCTTTTTAACGTTGCTATCCATCTAATACTTAACGTTGGCTAGTTTTTGACCGTGAAGTAGTATTTTTTTATTTATTTTTTGCTTCTTACATGAAGACGCTTTATTCGTTTTCTGGGGCGATTTCCATAAAAAAGAAATGCCATTTTTTCTTCATTCAGAATGTTTTTTTTTGTTTTTTTTTACACTTAAAAACGATATTGATCAGATTTTAGCGATTTCAAAATTGATTTTTTGCAATTGCATGCAAATCTTTGCCGTTTAAAATTTCGTTATATTTTTTTCTTTTGTTAAACTACTTCACTACTTTGTATTCATAAATGTAGCTAAAACATTTATATGCATATTTTATGTTTCTAAATTTTAAAATAAACATTCTGTATCAGTTTTTTTCTTAAACGACTTCAATTACAAAAATGTCTCTACATGTATTCTGAGTTTGACATGGCTGGTTTAATTAATTAATTCAAAGAACTACAACGTCGGTTCATATGATGAATTCGACTGACACCATCTTTTTGGAATAGGGTACCAAGTGATAAAAGGAATTTGGAATCCTCCAACTCACTGTATATAGCTGGCCTAATTATAACCCAGCTAAGGACTCACAGACAATTCATGATCACTGGGCACATTGACATGAACAGGTAACTTTCCCCTAACTGTAATCCAGTTATGGACATATTGGCTGGTAAAATAAAAAAAAGTTCTGACAATAACCAGTTAGAGAGAGATCCGAACTCATAGCTTGTTCCTACCTGCAGTTAAAAAAATAAAGCACTGATTACTACATTTGGTTTATTTTGAAGCAGTTCATAGAGAAGGCTGTGGCTTAACTAATCCACATTGATCATAATTTAATAAGGTCTAAGTTGCAATGCTACATTAATCAAACAAATTTTTTCTTAATGAGGTGCGAATTATCAAGGCCAAAAGCCACTCGAAGATGGAGATTAATGAAATGACTGTCAGTTGAATAATGACATATATTATGAGAGGATTGGAACTAAAAGAACAGTTTATGGCAAGTATTTGTTAGCATTATTTTTGAAGAAGACCCCATTGAAGCAGTTCCAAGGTAATGTGTTTCGCAGATGTCAAACTTTTCCTGGAAATACCATTTCATGTTAGGCAAATTGAGGAAGAAAAGAAAGATTATTTTGTAGTTGTGGTATAAAGACAAATTCTTGCTGTGATTGTATTACAAAGAGAAACCAGAGATTGAAACTCGGTTGATAAATATCAGAATGTAAAAATCAACATATATCAAGAGGAACTAAAAGAGATTTGCAGAAGTTTTAGTAAAAAATGGAACGCACAAATTACAGAATAGAATGATAAAATTGTCGCCCTAGAAAAGATGACGTGATTCAATTTCCATATGATGAAAACTGTTTTCTTTTTTTGTTTGCAGACCATCTACTAGTTGGCCAGTTGTGTACAAATCCCAAGAGCGATAGGAGCCTTCTATCATGTCTGAAACTGACACAATGTTCAATGAGCGAGATAGGAGATGTGCCACTGTACAACTCATGCTCTCTACCGATCCAAGTTATGACAACAGGACCACTGCCAGCACCACCAAAATGCATCGCTGGATTGCTACGAATAACAGGGACGTGCCTAGGGTGATGAAAACAAAGTTTCCGGCCACACTCATGGTTTTTGGTGTGGTTTCAAGTGAGGATCACATCATGCCACCTCATATTTTCAAAATCAGCTTGAAGGTCAACACCAAATGTACCTGGATGTGCTGAAGAGTGTGGTGATCCCCTTGTGCAATCAGATTGCTGCTGGCAGACGGAGTGCTACGACTTTGTACCTTCTCTCACTGTCCCCCTCCTCCTTCGACCTGAACCTGTTGGACTACTTCGTTTGGTCATACGTCGAGAACATCACCAACATGATCTCCCACAACAACAAAGTCAGCCTGATCGCCACCATCTGCCGGGTATTTGCCGAGCTGCGCTTGTGAAAAGGGCATGCTTCCAGTTCTGGACCCATATCGAGATGGTGAGTGAGGTTGAAGGCGGCTACATTAAATAGATGTCAGTTCTACTACATAATCAAGTTATCGGAATTGATATTTTCAATAAAAGTTTTAAAATAAAGCTGTAGTGTTGTTTTCTTTAGTGTGACAATTTTATTGTTCCGTCCTGTACAACTAATTAATATTTTTTTTCAAACATAATGCAATTCTAGAACTGAGGAATATTTTAACATGTATTTTATGTGATGAAACTGTACAGGGAAAATATATATCATCTATAAAAACAAACCTAATAGAAGTTCCTAGTCGCATTTTATCACTCTACAAGCTAAGATCATTAGGTGATAGTGATTAATATTGAAAAAAGTGTAATTGAAGAAAAGTGTACTATGAAAGGAAGTTGTTTGTATCTACAAGCTATATTCTGAAAACTATTTCAGCATATGAACTTGTTCTTTCTCACATCCAGGTTTGGCACACCAGCCAGAGATAGGTTCTTTTGGCACACCAGCCAGAGATAGGTTCTTTTGGCACACCAGCCAGAGATAGGTTCTTTTGGCACACCAGCCAAAGATAGGTTCTTTTGGCACACCAGCCAGAGATAGGTTCTTTTATGGCAACGATGTTAGTCAATATTATTTCAACTACATGATTCGAGCTTTTATTCATGACATCTGCCAGAAAGTCTCTTTCAACCAAAGCTTTCCCCAGCTACATTACTGGAAAAACAAAAGAACGAAACTGCCAAAAACTTTGATAGCACACATACTGACAAAATAAAGTAAGCATATTTACACACGTTTTACCAGTGTTGGGACGATTAAGCGGAATTAGGAATCGGAAAAATCGGATCTTTTGAGGGCATTAAAATCGGTGTGAGAATCAAAAAATTTGTGTCTATTTTCTGATGTCAAAAACATTTCATGCCCGAAAGTATCCTGTACCTCTATAAGGCCACCATTCGCCCATGTATGGAGTATTGTTGTCATATTTGGGCTGGTGCATCTGCCACTAGTCTTTCACTCCTAGACCAAGGTTCAAAAAAGAGTCACCAACCTGATAGGTTCTGAACTGTCATCTAAGCTTTAGTCTCTGTCCCATTGACGAAATGTAACATCCATCTGTCTGTTCTACAAGTACTTTAATGGTGAATGCTCCGACGAGCTGCAAGCACTTGTACTCCTTCAACGTAAATACCCCCAACACATCCGACAAGCAGCAAAATCCCACTCCTTCACAGTTGAGATCCCTAGATGTAAGAGAGCCTTTTACTCCAGTAGTTTCTTCCTCAGAACCGCTAGACTTTGGAATTCCCTTCCGGGTTTCTGCTTTCCCAACTGTACTGACATGCAGAAATTCAAGTGTAATGCGAACCGACATCTTGCTGCCCAACTCCCCACATAGTACCCCTGTAGCTTATGTCCCTGATAGTAGCCTCCTACATCAAAGTGGCAATGTGCCTTGTTTGGGGTGAAAATGTAATAAAAAAAAATATTCTTTTAATTATCTTTTTTATTTGATTTTGTTTGGAATAAAATATTGCACTACAAATAATCAATATTTATTGATTTTAACCAATACTAGTAAAATTTAAATCTGAAGATCATCCCTCACAAGTGTATTTTTATATTTGGGGAAATATATGCACATTTAACATGTGTTTTTACGTTTGGGAAAATATATGCATAGTTAACATGTTTTTATGGCAATCAGGAAAAAAATAACAATTTTTATAGTTAAATATTTAGAGATTTATAAGGAATCGGAATCGGAATCAGTAATTGTATTGAAATCAGGAAAAATATTGGTATCGTCCCATCACTAGTTCTTACATAAACAAATTTCTTTGTACTTTTTTTTTCATTTTGCAAAGAAAGAAACAATGTAACTCTGAATAATTCACATATACAATCTTTCTTAATGTAGATTTAAAAGCCAGAAGTCAACAAGCAATTGTACTAAATAAAGTACAAAAATAGTGAGTTGACAAAGGCTTCTCTTCTCATTTCTACTGAATAATCATAATGACTTTATTCATAGTCAGAAAGAGTCCATACAGTGACAGAATAGGGTAGATAATTATAACACTTGTAACTTTATAAAAATATAAATCTGTGTTTCATTTACTGCTGTTTTTTTTATTATTTTATTCATTTATATAAAGTTTCATTTTTCAACAGCATAAGAAAAAATGACTGATACTTTATGTAAAATGTTTTTGACTCCTAATGGGAGTAGAGATTTATTTGCTACCCACCTCAGCAAAATGTGGCACAAGGCCGGAAAGTGGGGATCCAGCAAGCTCCTCTAAAGGAGGGCCACTCCTGCAATTGTAAAAATTGCCTGAGTAACCCCATCGGCATTCCCCGGTCGGGATGCCTCAGGCAGTAAGCAATAAACTTACTCCACTGGAAAGCCTGGTGGCAAGACCTAGAAGGATGGACCTCCTAGGTATTACCCAGGCAGTTTACCTCAGTCCGACAGGTGCTGGGCCGGTTCCCGGCCCCTCACCTGTCGGGCTGAGTGTCAAGAACGGATCCTTGACGATTACTTCTACCCTGTCTCCCTGCAGCCAAAGCTGCTAGGAGACCTTTCCCATCACAAGTAATGGGAGTATGAGACCAATGAATTCACCAATCGTTTTTATAACCACCAGCTGTGCTAACCAACCAATGAAAACCTTCTAAAGTTACTATAAAAATTGTCGAATTTTGGATTCAATCAGTTCGCCGTTAACTACGTCACGGGCCGCATTTGATTCTTGACCGCCATCTTAGTTACTGCCAATTACACTCAGGATCTGATCTGATCTGAACTATGCCGCCATCCTTGTTCAACATAATGTCTTAACACTTAACACTTTATTTAGTATTCTAATATTGATTTATTTTTTCTTGATTACTTTCGCCAAGGATTGAACACACAGCCTCATGTTAGAATTTAAGACAAGAACAACATTTCAGAACTTGTAAATAAGTGAAATCAATGATGATATGAATAGGAAAATATAATGGGATAAAATAGAGCTTAAAAGATTACAATCTTTATACATAACGTAGAAATAAATATATGTAATATATATATATATATATATATATATATATATATAAAACAGTATATGTATGTATGTGTGTGTGTGTGTGAATATATTTAACCGATAAACTCTTAAACAACTGATCACATAACACTGAAATGAACAAGAAATAGTAATCATACACCAAGGATAATGAGTAAAATCTTTGTTTGGATGGATGAATAACATGTACAGAAATATGTCGGAAAGTTGAAATGCAAAATGTTCATCTCAACTTGCTAACATATTTATATTACTTTTGTGCATACGCAAATTCAGTCATAGCCTGAAATGGTTTAATTTTAAATCTTTCTTATCTATCTGTCAATAGTGGGAACATGGCACAAGTGCTAAATGCGTTGGTTTCAATTCTAGCTAATAGCTCTCAAATCAATTTTTTTATTATTCTTTTGAAATCAGTACTATATATTAGATATAATATAATATTCAATAGAAAATTTGCTCTGTAATAATAAATACGAAATCTGCATGAATTAAAATATATAAGCATATTTTACAACCGGGCACTGCGCCCCCCCCCCACCTCCACATGCTTGTAAATGAATAAAGACTTGCATTAAAAATAAAATTCTTGTCTTTAGCAAAACTAAAAGTTTAACTTACTCGGCAGACATTTTGGCAATGGAGACGGCCAACTGCCATTCTGACAAATGATGTCCGGTGGTCCCTCAACCGCATAACCGTTATCACATGTCACATATGCACGGCTGTTCTGTGGAAGCATCGTAAGCTTGTTGGAGAGAAGATGAATGAATAGTCCATTAGGAATTCTGGGAATGGTGCACTCTCCTGTAAAAAAGGAAGAAAAACAATAAATCATTTCAAATATATTATACGTATGGAGCATTTCCACCAACTAAGCAATTGACTTTCCATACTAAAATGATATTAATTATTTAAATTTTTATTGCAAGATTTGTTCATTTGTATTAAAGTTAAAACATTCAGTTTGTTAAATAATAGGAAATAAACATTCAAAAATTCTCTTCAAAAAGAGATTTTATTAGGTCAGCAAGGGTCTGTGGGAAAACCACCTGGCATGGGAATAATAACTTATTTATTGTATAAACAGATTAGGGGTCAGCAGGTACAATCGTTTAGATGAAAACAAGAACTTAGCAGAAATAACATGGTGTGATACATGACACTATGGGCGTCTACCTACCACAGAATGTGATAAAGTGACTCATAAAAAAAAAGGAAAAACTGTTGAAAGTAAATGACCCAAAACAATAGTTAGAAATGATTTGCCAAGAAACACAAAGGTGGTTGAAAATGGGATACGAGGCTGAGAGTGGCCGAAAAGGCAAATCAGTTTTTGAAAAGGCAAATCAGTTTTGAAAATGGGATACGAGGCTGAGAGTGGCCGAAAAGGCAAATCAGTTTTTGCTCATCAGTCATTCTCAGACACAAGACCAGACATAAGATTTCCTATTTTGAGTCAGTAAATTTAGGAGTCAGAGTTAGTTTGGAGACAATTTTCAGTTTGGGAGAGTTGATGACAGTTGGAAGCTTGGAAGTCCCCTGAGAGAGTTTGGAGAGATTGGAATTAAAGTTGGGCAAGCGTAGATAGAGCTTTAGCAGATGAAGAGATGAACTTATCAACAAACCACATTTGGCGGTCCTTTATCACACACACACATTCAGAACACAACTTGTTTAAATACGATGCATCGGAGTTGTGATTTTGTGAGTTTGTATTGTGTATTTTTTTACTTGTAGACCAGTTCTCACTCCTTTGGCAATCGATAATGCCTGAAATGATGACATGGCTAGAACGAGAACAACAATAGAAAATGAAGGAGAAGAAAACCACGGCAAACAGTGTTGCTTTTGTTGCCAAAAGAGGAACGCATATTGCTTCACAATAAGACGATGGATTTGAAAGGACAAAATCAATCAGTCTGGATAGAACAAACACTGCAAAAATTTACGTTTGAGATGCTTAAAATTGGTTTGAACAAAAGGGTGTGCCTTTTTTCTATCTTGTTGTTGTTTTACAGCGAATATGAACTCGGCTGAATAAACCGATCTTCTTCCACTAAAAAGAAAATTCTTTGATTGATTAATAAAGGCATTGTCTTTTATGGTTTCTATACCAACTTTTTGTTCACAATCAATAGTGTCCATCTTCAGGTAATGTCACTATAAGACACAGTAATATCGAGATGCTGAGAACTATGCCGAAAGATGAGAAAAGGTCAAGCACCATCTAGAGGTGTCCTTAAACTGGAGGGAGTAAGATACTCTTAGTCGATTGATCGGGAGAGCACCCGAGCTCAAATACTGGCTTTACTAAATCGATCAGCCAGCTGATGTAATTTCCAGGAAATGAGGATTAAGTGATGAAACGGCCACTACCAGACTATCCAAGAGTTCACAGTCACTTACTGATCGCCCAAACATTACGGCTTCGAAAGAGATGAAAAGAATATGATAGTTGTAGGAACAGTTCTATAAAGAAGCTAGGTACAAACCCTACGCATCCATTCCCAACCCTGTGACCATAAATCCTCTTCATAAGGGGAGAGTAATGTGAAATGAACGAGGCGGGAATGTTTACTTCGAGCTTAAAAGAAAAGGAAGAAATGATTGAAAGTTTTGTTCTTATACATTTTTTATATTCTCCCTCCTCCTCTTTCTCCTCCTCCTTACCTCCCAACACAATGACCTATTTAAGAAGCGAATAGTATTTTTGTTGCAAAACTTAAAACAAGAAAATAGTGACCTTAACTACTGACCTTGGCTATGAAAGAAGACATTTTTTTTTTTTCATAATCAATATCAGTTTCAAGAAACAAAAAGATATTTGGGTCAAGTAAAAAATCTCTCCATTTGAAAACAGAAAATGTCATCAGCAATAAATTGAATAATTATCTAAAATTACTTGAAGAAATAGTTTTCTTCCTTTTGCAAAAAAAGAAAACTCATTTTTGTTTTTCAGGTTTTATTTGTATTGTTTTGAATTATTTGTTTCGTTGTTCTTATAGTTTATCCATTTTCTTAAGTTGGATTTTCTTTATCAAGATTTAATTTGTCATTTTTGGTGTCACATTAAAAACAAAGCAAAAATTGTCAGTTAAAAATATGAACAACCATTTTTCCCATGATGCATTGCAACATCAGATACAAATCTCATCTCAAAAATAAAACAGATATCAAAAGCAAATAAAGAATATTTTTACAGAATGGAAATTATTATAAATAAAGAGCAAATGTCATCCAGTAGAGAGGACGTGGGGGTGGGGGGTAAGTAGCAAGCTTTCACCCCCATCTTCACTCCTCAGAAAAATAAACAGTCTAATTTATTTGTTGTTTAATTCAAATTTTAAACAATGTTTGGATTATTGACAAAAAAAAAAAAAAATTACAAAACACAGTAACATACATTGGTAAGAAGATTTCGAATTCGACTATACAATTAGTTTATTTTCCTAATAGCGTGATATATTTTTAAGCAAATATTTTAAGAATAAAATGAATAAATTCAGAAACAATAGTAGCAAAATAAATTTACAAAACATTTTTAGAATCTGTCTAATGATTTCAGAGAATACATCTAATAATCAATTACATTCTCAAACAAAAATTGATAAAGTCAACACACATTTCCAGCACTCTTGGTTCCAAAGTTTTGACAAAACAACCATTTTGCTGGAACATTCTATTTGATCTAAATGATAATTCATCAACCTCCTCCTAAACAACTAATTATACACCTCCCATGCCTCTAAACCACCAGACATTACTAGAAACTTAAACATTAAATGTACGTAAATAGGCCCAACTCTCTTCCTGATCTACATAAATGATCTTCCAAATCACAATCTTACATCATTCGTAGACATTTATGCTGACGACACTACAATCTATGGTAGCACATGAAAGACCGTAACGACCAAGTTCTCTCTGACTCTCTCTCCTCTGATCTTGAGCATGTGGTACAATGGGGAAAGGGGTGGCTGGTTGCTTTTAATGCATCTAAAACCAAGCTTCTATCTCTACACCATCTATGCTCTGATGCCAATCTGGCATCGGTTGAAATCAATGGCTCTTGTCTTGGGGAGGTTCCATGTTTGGACAAGCTTCTGGGCTTGACCTTTACTCCTGACCTAAAATGGAACACATATATCAAATCCATTGCCAAGGTCACTGGAAAAATAATGGGATCCTTCTACCGCTCCAGTAGATATCTCACTCATGATGCAATTCTCTACCTATATAAAAGCCAGGTATGGCCGACGATGGAGTACTGTTGCCACATCTGGGCAGGAGCTGCTAGAAGCAGCTTATCCTGCCTTGACAGAGTTCAAAATAGACTTTGTAGCTTAGTGGGGATGCCCTTTTTTCTTCCCTGCAACCTCTTTCTCACAGAAGAGACGTTGCGAGCCTGTCTCTGCATTATCATTATTTTCATGGCAAATGCGCAGATGAGCTTCAATTTATGGTCCTCCCCCTCGTCCAACTTTCACAAAAAACACTCATCTAGCCCAAACCACTATCAATAATTTCTCGCACTCTTTATCTGTGCCTAAACCTAAATGCAGATTCCATGAACAAAGCTTCTTTCTTAGAACTGCACGCCTGTAGAACTCTCTCCAGGTTGCCTGTTTTCCAGCTGACTAAAATCTGATTGTCTTCAAGTCCAATGTAAACAAGTTCTTGCTGAACCGCCCCCCCCCCAAGTAATCCAATTTACAAAATTCTCACTACTTATGTTTACTACGCTATAATTACATTGTGTGTACCCACCAACCCTTATCCTTGAGTGGTCCGGGTCTTGATAAGTGGTGATTCCTGTGTAAAAAAAAAAAATGAAATTAATATATGAATGACATCAAGTCTAGCACTTGAATTTGCCTGTGAATATCTAAGTTTAAGCAAACTAAGACATAATTTCGAAATAATAGGCAGCGGGATTGTCAAGTTTTCTATTGTGATTTTGTCTGGATTAAAAAATATGCTGGATCATCAGAAAATCGCAATGCCGCACCTGTACTGTTATAAACGATTTGGCTGATGAAAAAGATAGCACACACATAGTCAGATATTGTTGATTGTTGTTTTTTTTTTAGAATTATTCATTCATTTCAAATGAATCAAATGATTATTGTTAGTATTCGTTTCCCCAATATCTTTATAGTCAGAATTTTTTCTAGAAAGACATCAGGTACATATAAGAGAGACCACAAAAGCTTTCCAACATCTCATGTGGAATGACCAGAATTCGAGCTTGGCACACCCAGGTTGTCAGTCCGTGTCGTTAACTACTTGATCAAGGTCACCTCCAGATACTGTTGATAAAATGTTAGGAAAAAATGAATTGTTCTAAAATCGAATAAGCTACCATAAATAGAATTCTGTCATCCTCTCGACTTAAACAATTTTAAAACATTCTTTTTATCTTAATACATTGAATTGTTCAAATTTAAATTATTTTAAAATGTTTACAATGTTTACAATAACATATAAACAAAATAAATGGGGAAATTTATTTTAAAACCTTTTTAGCTGACAAGTATTTATATGGTAAGAAGAGAAGGAAAGACAGTGAGTATGCAATTATTTAATTTCCATTTAATTTCTGTTAATAATCTTCTATCTATATATATAAAAGCGAAAATGTATGCATGTATGTATGTATGTATGTATGTTTGTGTGTCTGCTAAAAACTTTTGACCGACGGAACAAAAATTCACAAACTTGGTATCATATTAAAGCCCCACCCTCCGGACGACAAATATCGAAAAATTAGTCCAAAAAGACCATCATAAGTGCGTCAACTGATCGATTTTCTGCAGGGGGGGGGGGCAAAAAGTGACATTTTAATGTTAAACATTACATATTTTTAAATCGATTTATAATTGCCCCCAAAAATACGGGCGCCAACTCTTCTACATAAAGTATACACGGGGCCGTTTATTTTGGGTCAACTTGTATTTAAAACCCGCCGAGTCATGTCACGTGATCTTGACGTCAGCAAGCTCTAATGGCAGTCTGAATTTAAAATTTAAAAATGTTGTTATTGTAAAAAAAAATTTAACCCTCACACAAGCTAAATTATGAACTTCTACGCTATGACAACGTTACCAAAGTTATTAGCACATTAAAAATACTTAGATACGATAGTTAAACGAAAAATAACAAGCCAAAAATGTGAAGTAAAAAAAAAATACGCTTACAAAAAATATTAACGATCAAAGTTTTTACAAAAAAAACACAGCCAGACGCCATTTTCTTTTTTAGTAACAGTCTTTAGAGTAAGGAAGACGAAGTGAGAGAGAGAGAGAGAGAGAGAGAGATAGAGAGAGACACACACACACACACATACACAAACGCAAACAGAGAGAGAGAGAAAGAGAAAGAGAGAAAGAGAGATAGACAGACAGATAGACAAAGAGAGATGTCTAGACAGGAAACGAAATACGTAATTTAATAAACGCTAATGTGAAGTAAAACAAAAAAAAATAAAATACTGCTACGTCATCTCGTAACGCTCCCGCAATGACCTCATTTAGTGGCTATCTGTCAATCAAACCTCTTTCACTCGCTTTATAAGCCTTATTTTAACACTATGATTAATTCCTCTTACTCTTGGCCTACATGGTTAAGTGGTTGGAGTTTGTTTCACCTCCACGTCAAGGCTCCCAGGTTAAATCCAGCCTCATGACCAAAACTATTTTTTTTCTTTTACATCTTACACGCGGGCAAAGTTTCTTTATTATTTTTACTTCGCTTATTCTTTAGTTTACCCCCCCCCCCTTATACACACAGCGTTTTTTTTTTTTCGCTGTTTTTTTTTTTTTTTGGTTTTGGTTTTTCCGATTTTTTTAACATCGTTTCAGGGTTATTACTTATCCCCCCCCCATACATACACCTACAAACACCCGGGCAACGCCAGGTACCCCCTTCCCCGCTAGTTATAAATAAAAAAGGACTACTACATACCCTCCCATTATTTTAAATGTTGCAGAGTTGGACTCCTTACTGCTTCGGTTGCTTGAAGACCTGGGTAGAAAGTACCAGTCAATAATCCATTCTTGACAATCAGCTCGACAGGTGATGGGCCATTTATGTGGCCCAATGCATGTTAAACTGAAGTACGCTGCCTGGGTATTACCGAGGAGGTTCACCCTCCCAGGCCTTGCCACCTGGATTTCGGGTGGGGAAGTTTATTACTTGTTGTCTGTGGTGCCCCTACTGGGGAAAGTCGACAGGCATGCTCAGACAATTTTTGTTAGAGGCACTGGCTTGAATACCCCACCTTCTGACCTTGTGTCACATCTTGATGTGGTGAACAGCAAGTAAATATCTACAACATCATTTCCTTAGATCACTAAGATTAAACTACATTGAACCTGATTAGTACTAGATGAATGATCATTTGAAAATACAGTCGCTTTATATTGGAGAATGGTGACAAAAAAAAAAAAAAAAAACTCATTATCTCCCCTAATGAATATACATGTGACTAGGATCTGATTGCAAATTTAATTCCATAGAAAATTCCTCCTTCAGAATGGGTAAATGTTGCACTATAGTCTTGAATACCATTTCTTGATTGTTACAGTCCGTTTTGTTGAGACACTTGTAGTCTGTCTAAACTGTACGAACGAACTCCACTAAACCAAGATGGCCGACTCCTATTTATATCACCACAAGCAAGGGAGGTAACCATGTAACTGAAGCAAGGGAGGTAACCAATGTCTACATTAACATTGCTGCTGTCCTCAAGTGAATAATTTATTTCTGATTTAACAAGTCCCTTAGAAGCTCAGACGAAGCTCCTGCCTTGGTCAAACAATCAGAGACCTGATCACAACCCTTGATCCATTCTATCTGTATCTCTCCTCTACTCTTCATTTCCTTCAGCCTTGCTACATCTATTCTCAATCGTCGATCGCTTACCAGATTGTTGGAATTCAATGTCTCCACAAGTGATGCATTATCTGTCTTGCAGAGAACGTCTGGCAATTTAGATAACTGAAATACCTCTTGTATCATAACCGCAGTCAAAACACCAGCATCAGCTCCCTCATTCAGAGCAAGAGTCTCTGAGGCCAATGGGCTTTTTGTCACTCTGTCCAATTTCTTTGACGCCCAACACATGGGGGCCATTTTGTCAGTACTTCCTCCAATAAAGACAACAAAACCACCCTGTGAAGATCCATCTTCCAGACTGGCATAAGAGGCATCAGTATAACACAAAATGTGTAAATCTGAGGGCTTTCCCAATTTTGGAAATGTTATAGAACCCTTCTTGGATTTCAATTTTGATAAGGCTTTATTCGCCTCAAATAAGGCTTTTACTTTGGGATGCTTTCCAGTGTTGCTCATTTTACACACATCAAAAGCTATATCAGGGCGTGTTTGAGTTGAAACCCACATCATCTGACCTGCAAGTCTCTTCAACTCATGCTTTTCTTCTTCATTCAGTTCATCATTTTTCCTCAGTATCCTCCCTTTGCTTATTTCTATTGGAGATATGGAAGATACATATAGATCTTGTTCTACAGTGATCCCATTTTCCTGTTGATTAACATTCAGTCCAACATATTTGAATGTTCCACTTTCATGAGATCCCACCTTAAATTTTTCTTTCAATGTTGCAATCACATCCCTTTCAAACTCTGTGTTTCCACAGAAAACAAAATCATCCACGTGCATAGCAAGAATTCCAGTTGATACAAACTTGATCCTCGTTTTCATCCTCAGGTTCTATATTGATCCAATGACTATATTTGCCAGTTGATTTAGGCTGTACTGACATAACCTTTCCTTTCTTCCACTCCCCACTTCCATTTATTTTATAAGTTATGGTCTTATTTCGGCCAGGTTTTTCAGTCTTATCTCTTAAACTGGTAGAACTATCAACAACTTCTTCTCTGTCTATATCTTCACTTTCTACCACTTGATTCTGCAACTCCTCCTCCTCAACTGAAAGGTATTCATTCTTCCCTTCTGTAGTGTTTCCCAGCATTTCAGCTTTTTTTGTTCTTTTTTCGTTGTTTTTATTCACTTTCATCAATTGGCACGGATGCATCCTATAAAATGCTCCGCCATGTCTGATTAAGACAAACTGGCCTTCTCTGCCTAACACTTTTGCTGGACCACGCCATCCTTTAAAACCCTGCCTCCGATAATAGATTTGGTCTCCGGTAGCATAATCTTCATCAGCATAAGTTCTGACATTAGACCTGAGAGCTCTCCTAATTCTCTCACTGGACTCAGCTTCCAAAAAGTTTCTCCTTGCACTATGGAGAGCATTTAAATTTTTTCTCACCATGTCACTTGTAGTAGAGGACTCCATAGCAGGTAACTGGTCTGTCAGAATTGAGGGTGTATTTACATTGAAACCGAATACAAGTTCATTTGGACTGTGTCCAGAGTAATTGAGGAGGGCATTTTTTGCACAAATAGCCCATGCCAAGGCAATTTCAGGTTCACACTTCTCATCGTCAATTGTTTTTTTCATTGCCTCAGCAACTATCAAATTATGACGTTCTACAGTACCGTTGCTGAATGGACTTTCTGCGGCAGTAGTACAGGTCTCTATGTTGAGTTTTTCATTCATCTGTCTATAGTGTTCGTTGTTGAATTCACCCCCATTATCACTCAGAAAACGAACAGGAGATCCGAAATAGGTAATCCACATCATAAAGATGTTTTTGATGATCTCCTCCTTCTTCTTTGTTTTGATCAATGTTGCCGCTGAATACCTGGTAGCGGCATCAATGAGATGTAGTATCCACACCTCATTGTGGATGAACTCTTTCAAATCCATGCAAACTGTGTGATTAAATCTATTGCCAAGAGGCAATCCCACAACCAGTCGCAGTGGAGCTTTCTTAAATCTAAGGCAAATTTGACAGTTTTCACAAACCTCCTTAATCGCCTTTATAAATTCCTTGTCATTGAATTTGCCACTTTTTTTAACCAAGGAAACAAGTTTTTCCTTCGAGGCATGAGCAAACTGTCGATGAAGTTTTTCTGCTTTTTTTTTTTTTTGTACAGCTTGTCTGTAGCACTAGACAGATCGGATATCGGATATGGCAACTTCGAACAAACAACCTCCATTGTTGGAGGGGGAGGATGTTTACGAGAACTGGAAACAAGACGTTGAAATGTGGTCGTTGTTCACGGATCTTTCTGAGGAAAAAAAAGGGCCAGCAGTGTTTTTGACGCTACCACCGAATATTAGAGAATGTGTCCGTGAATTGCCAACAAGTGACATCGGCGGACGAGATGGCTTGAAGATCTTAATAAAGAAACTGGATGACATATATTTAAAGGATAAACACACGCGCGCTTACATGACTTTTAAGGAATTTTACACTTATAAAAGATCGTCAGGTACCAGTATAAATGACTTTCTTGTTCGTTATGAGTTTTTGTACCAAAGATTAAAAAAATTCTACATTATTCTACCGGAAGGAGTGCAAGCTTTTCTTGTTTTGAACGCGGTTAACATATCGGAAGAGAACGAAAAATTAGCGCGGACAACGTGTTCTGTTTTGACGTATCAAAACATGAAGGAATCGATAAAGAAAGTATTTGGTGACATTTATCGTGATGAAAATGTACCGGCAGTGAAATCAGAGCCCGAAATCGTCAACTATAATTATTCTAAACCGGGTAACAACAAAAGGCGTTTTCGTCGAGGACAATCTAATCCATGTGACCGAAGTGGAAACGTGTTGTTGTGTTACAAATGTCAGTCTCCGAACCATCTAATTAGAGAGTGTCCTAGAAATACGCCCAGGTTTACAGAAGCGACAGAACAAATACACATTACGTTGTTCATTCAAGAAAATATTTATTTGAACAGTACAAATGAAAAAATCTCAAATCTTGTAAAGGAAACATTTGGAATGGCAGTCTTGGATTCTGCTTGTACTCACACACTGGCTGGCGAAGTGTGGCTTGATGTTTATTTAGATACTTTAAATGAAAGTGACCTGCAACTAGTGAAGTATACGAACTCAGACCGGAGTTTTTGTTTTGGTGATGGAGTGGCTGTCACAGCAATTAAAGTTGCTAAATTTCCGGTTACACTCGGAGGTATAAGAGTTTATATCGAAGCAGATATTGTGAAAAACGACTTGCCTCTTCTATTAAGTCACAAATCAATGAAGACAGCAGGAATAGTGCTAGATTTCCGGAAAGATATGTGCTGGATTTTTGATAAATGTATTGAACTAAAGACCACAACTTCAGGGCACTATTGTCTCCCCTTAACAAATAAGTTGTTGGATCATAGTGGTACTAAGAACATTGTATTACATGTTCAGAATTTTGGTCAGTGTTCTTTCACAGAAAAAAAAAAAAGCAGAAAAACTTCATCGACAGTTTGCTCATGCATCGAAGGAAAAACTTGTTTCCTTGGTTAAAAAAAGTGGCAAATTCAATGACAAGGAATTTATAAAGGCGATTGAGGAGGTTTGTGAAAACTGTCAAATTTGCCTTAGATTTAAAAAAGCTCCACTGCGACCGGTTGTGGGATTGCCTCTTGGCATGCAGCGCATAGACATGTAAAATGATATGGCTGACAAAATATGATTAAATCTCTCTCCGTGTCTTGCCCTCCCACACTGTCCAGTGATTTGATCCAGTTGAATAAACCTCCTCTAGTTTCCATGAGTTCTGTTTAGACTTAGTCCTTTGGAAATTATAAATAAGGAGCTTTGATTTCGAGATAACAAGTCTCAGTCTGGAAGGATTACTAAAAAGCATATATAAGAAGAACAACAAGTATGAAGGTATGACACAAGGCTGAAAAGGTGACAAATGATGTTATTTTTCTTCAAATCAAACTTATCGTATGGTAAATAGTTGTGCAATATCATGATCGATTTCTTGTAAAAAATGATCGTGCTTACAATGCTTTGCAAAAATTTGATTTGCAGATTAAAGCTTTTAAATCAATTAACAATCACTGGTTCCTCATTGTAAGACAGTGACAATAAGAACTTGTCGCTCTACTACAGCTCAAAGAAATTTTCCCTCTCCCTCTGTCTACCTAACATCAAACGATATTTCCATGAACAACTTCTTTTGAAGAACTTCCTATCTATGGTAAACATTACTAGAAGATTACTTCCCTGGAGACTACAACATGGCTATCTTCAAAACTAATGTCAATGAGCACTTGTTAATAACCTTTCTCACAAGTCATCAATTTTTATTCATTCCATTCATTATTATCAATCCTCTTATAATATTTTTCACCATTCAACTTAAAATCTATCCATATCATTAACCCTTATACTTGAGTGGTTTTTAGCCTTAATAAGTAAAAGAAAACATGATGAGATGTGATTTTTATGAATTTAGAATCAGATGAATATGTATCGAAAGTGCATCAAATATTAATAAATTGACAATATTTCCGAACTGATGACCGACTATGATAAAAAAGCCAAAACATTGTAAAAAAAAAAAAAAAAAAATAGCAGCAATCACGGTATAATTAGATTGATTCACCATTCTCATTAAGCGGTGTAGAGCATGACCAGTAACAGATGGTTGACTATTTAGGAATGCTAAATGCTGTATGTCATCTTCCCCTGACCACATATACATGTCATTAGGAACCGTTTATAAATTTGATATTCTTTGTAAACTTATTCCTTTGGAGGAAGCCAGCATAGCCTGACTAAAGCTAAATACCACAGCAGGTTTTACTGGTTCATTTTTATTTTAATCATGATGAGGACAACAGTCTAAAACATAGAAATATTTTCGAAATCTTTTACATGAAAATCTTTTAGATGAAAAGCTATTAGATGAGAATCTTTTAGATGAAAATCTTTTAGATGAAAAGCTTTTAGATGAAAAGCTTTTAGATGAAAATCTTTTACATGAAAATCTTTTAGATGAAAATCTTTTAGATGAAAATCTTTTAGATGAAAAGCTTTTAGATGAAAAGCTTTTAGATGAAAAGCTTTTAGATGAAAATCTTTTAGATGAAAATCTTTTAGATGAAAAGCTTTTAGATGAAAAGCTTTTAGATGAAAAGCTTTTAGATGAAAAGCTTTTAGATGAAAATCTTTTACATGAAAATCTTTTAGATGAAAATCTTTTAGATGAAAATCTTTTAGATGAAAATCTTTTACATGAAAATCTTTTACATGAGAATCTTTTAGATGAAAATCTTTTAGATGAAAAGCTTTTAGATGAAAATCTTTTACATGAAAATCTTTTAGATGAAAATCTTTTACATGAAAATCTTTTAGATGAAAATCTTTTAGATGAAAATCTTTTACATGAAAATCTTTTAGATGAAAATCTTTTAGATGAAAATCTTTTAGATGAAAAGCTTTTAGATGAAAATCTTTTACATGAAAATCTTTTAGATGAAAATCTTTTAGATGAAAAGCTTTTAGATGAAAATCTTTTAGATGAAAATCTTTTAGATGAAAATCTTTTAGATGAAAATCTTTTAGATGAAAAGCTTTTAGATGAAAATCTTTTAGATGAAAATCTTTTAGATGAAAATCTTTTACATGAAAATCTTTTAGATGAAAATCTTTTACATGAAAATCTTTTAGATGAAAAGCTTTTAGATGAAAATCTTTTACATGAAAATCTTTTACATGAAAATCTTTTAGATGAAAATCTTTTAGATGAAAAGCTTTTAGATGAAAATCTTTTAGATGAAAAGCTATTAGATGAAAATCTTTTAGATGAAAAGCTTTTAGATGAAAATCTTTTAGATGAAAATCTGCAATTTGGTTAATTTAGTTTTTTTAGACAACTAGCCTTTAGTTGTTATTTTCATAATGTTTGTAATCGCCAACCTTTTTCAGGTGCATCTTTTTGAATCTGGTACAACAGATGCTTTCTGCATCAACACTGCGCTAAGTATCAATCATTTTAAAATTACAGTTTTCTGAAGGTTACAGGTTTAATCTTCATCGCAGGCAATAATAACTATATAACATGGCTATGGCTAGTGGAATGAGAACAATATACCCCCTGGCAAAGTGTTCAGTTCAAAATTTCATATAGATTCTTGAGTGAAGTGTGATGATGTATGGAAGTGAAACATGGCTAGTGAGAACAGAGGACATGCATTGAGAAATGATATTATAATGATACAGGGTATGTGTAATGTGAGTCAAAGACAAACTTAGAGGAATATTAAATCTGTTAAATGTAGAGATGTGTGTAAAGCAAGAAACATTGTTGGTATAGTCACGTTGAAAGAATGAATTAGAATGCTTGGATTAACAGATATTAAAAAAAAGTTGATGCAGCAGAGTCGGTTGACAGGGAGAGGGCAAGAAAAGTATGGGAAGAAGTGATAAGGATGGGCTTTCTTTTTCTTTTTATATGGAAGTCGCTGTAGTCAAGGCATGAAGTCACTTGATGTATAGAGATTAAGGAATCTCAATAAGGAAGAAAGACTGAAAAACAGAAGATGTTCCTTGACCTTAATCTCAGTAAGGAAAATGTTCCACAACCTGTGAAAGAAACTACTAGAATAGGAAGATAATAATATGAGGTATCGAAACAGCAAATTGTTGAAGACCTGGAGCAAAGAGAGCATGGAACAAATCCTGAAGAACACATGCCATAACAGTACTTATAGAAGAGAGAAGATATGTTTGTGAGAGAGAGGGGGCAGAGAAGAAGGAAGGGTAGGAGGGTCAACTAAATTGCAGATACATTTCTGAACCATATCAAGAACCCTCAAATGGGACGGAGAGCTGTTCTCTACTTACCATATAAATACTTGTCAGCTAAAAATGTTTTAAAATAAATTTCCCCATTTATTTTGAGTTTTATTTATTATGAGAGCAGTTGTCTATGCAGTGGCGAGAAAAAAGCGGATAAATAAAGACCTAACCAAAGATAACTTGGTTTAGAAATCAATTTCTAAAAACTGTCCAACACCTGCCAGCATGTAAAATGATGATGATGATGATGATGATAATGATGATGCACTTAAAACCAAAATGAGAATTGTAATCTATATATTAATACGATAGCATGTGTGTTATTTTCTGTGCCACTCTTATTTCCGGGTCGTTTAATTGTTATGTACTTCCATTTCTTGTAATAAATAATTTTACCAAGAATTCTTCATAAGTTTTAGTTTCGGTTTCGTTTATAGCTGATGGAAGTCAAGTTATTTAATTTTTTTATAAATAATTTTACTAAGAATTCTTTATAATTTTGGTTTCAGTTTCGATTATAGTTGATGGCACTTAAGTTATCTATTTTTTTTATAAATGATTTTACCAAGAATTCCTCATAAGTTTTGGTTTCGGTTTCAATTAATGCTAACGCCATTCCAATAATCTATTTTTTTTTTAAATAACTTTACTAAGAATTCTTCATAAGATTTTTCGGTTTCGATTATAACTTAAGGAACTAAAGTTATATATATATATATATATATATATATATATATATATATATATATATATATATATATATATATATATATATATATATATATATATATTCATAAGTTTGAGATTCGGTTTCAATTCAAGCTGATGAACCCAAATCATATAGATATATTTTTTATTTTTTATAATATATAAAAATCGATAGAACATTAATTCTATAATAATGTATACGAAATCTGCAAGATTTAAAATATCATATTAAAGCATATTTTACGACCTGGCTTCGCCAGGCATCCCTGCTATCTTGGATAAATACTTTTGCAGTTTTAACAAAATAGGTAAAATAATATCAGAGCGTCTCCATTTACGCTGAACATCTACAGAATGCCAATATCAATATTTTACATATGAATGAGTCCCCTGTGGAATTTCCACAGGTCCTGCTAGTCTGAATAATTCAAATAAAACAATGGAAAAATCTCTAAACTATTTGATAAAGAATTTCTAACAAAGAATTAAGTGTTAAGTATTTGACGATATTTCTGATTCAGTTTCTGTTGTTATTCACCAAAATGGGGACCAGGGTTTTCTGAAAATCATCTTAATGTAACATTATGGTTTTCAAGGATTTATTTACCCTTCATTATTTTTTTAACTGATACACACAAAAACATTCATATTATTTGGATTCTTTCGACTACTGTTCTCATCTTGAGTGTTATTTTCACAATGTTTCAGCCAATGTAAGCTCCGATCTTCCTCAGGTATACGTTGTCAAACTACAGAATATTTCTGTAAAACTCGAGAATCTTCTTGGAATTTTAAACAGAATCCTTTATTTAACCCACGGAAGTAACATGCTCTTGTTTCGTCAGCCATGTCTTAAGTAATTTGCAATTGTATTCGCCAACACTGAGGATTGAACCCTAAACCTTCAGAAGAAGGTCATCCACGATTGAATTTTACGAAGTACATTATCTGTTGTGCCACACAGAACCCATGGCATAACGGATAAGGTACTTGGTAAAAACTTAGAATATAATTGCAAATTACTTAGGATTTCTATCGGCCATGACTGACAGAATAAGGGCATGCTAATCCTCTGGATTAACTAAAGGATTCTGCTTGAAATTCCATGCACATTTCCGAGTGAAAGCTTCCCGAGTTCAACATGAAACACATGAAGGAGATCAGAGGTGAGATTGGTTGAAACGTTGTGAAAATAACTCTCAAAATAAGAACAGTAGTCCAAATAATCCAAATAATATGAATTATCAATCCTCATCTAAAAAATTTAGATACACAAAAACTATTGTCAAATTTTAGCAAAATGTTTGGTTTTTTTTTTTTTTTTATCCATTTTGACTTCATTTCTACTGAGTTTTTGTTTTAAAGATTTGTTCTTGCAAAAACGCCATTACTTCTTGGTCAATCTAAAATGTTGAAGATACATAAACCAATGAATATATTTCATAATTCAACATCTAATTCCTTAATTTTCTTTTTTTTTATTTGAAAAAAAAAATTAGTTCTTTTATATGATAGGGGCACCTTTGAATTTAATTCAAGTTGCAGCATAAAAGCTTCAAATCTACTTTCAGAGGGTTATAATAGAAAAGACATACGAGCCATTTTGTATACATTAATAATAGATTTAAATGGCTGACATGTGCTTTCTATTATGATGCATAACAATTAAAAACTTGCAAAGTTAAAAAATTTAAACAAATGCAGAATTTTTATGAAATTTAACAAATTTGATGCAACGATGAACAATGTTAGAAAGATCATTTTTAACTTAATTTCATAATTCATTCAAACATGGTTGCCAACAATGAAACGCTTTAGATAAAGATGAGGATTGATAATTTAGATTATTAGGACTCCTATTCTCATCTTAGATATTATATCCACAACGTTTTGGCCGATGCAGCTTTCAATACTCCCCAGGAATATCTTTTCAAACTCAAGAATCTTGGTCGAACTTGGAAATCTCTATGTAATTTCCCACCCGTCTGCAATGGATAAAAGTCTTAAGTAACAATCAGTTCTAAGAGATAATCTTTTAGGGTTGGAGGTTTCATCTTCATTACAGGGAAGAATGAAATAAATTCCTGATCATTACTAAGAGAATGAAAACTTTCTACCCTAAGCAATGATTGAATAGAAGGTTCAGTTCAAATATTCGAAAAATGTATTTGAGGAAAGTTGGGTGTTGTATTGGCCAAAACGTGAGAATAATATCCAAAATAAAGATAGTAGTCCGAATGATCGAAATAATGCAATAAAGATCATGTCTAGAAAGTTAAACTGACATTTATAATTTTATTTCCGAACCAAAAATACAATTTAGACTAATTCGTTACTTTTTTCAAAACTAATCAATGTGTTACTTTCGCTTTCATCACAAAAAATCAGGGAATTAGTTAATTTTAATTAACTTTTCAATCTATATAAAATTAGCTAATTTTAATTAACTTTTCAATCTATATAAAATATGTGTAAATTAGTTCAATGTTTATATTTTTTGTTTTTGAATGTACATGATTCACTACTAAACTGATAACCGATCATTATGGATTTTTGAACCAAAAGTGTCCAATTGTGAGTTATATTTAGTTTAGTTTTGTGCAAAAAACGAGTAAAAAAAGAGGGGGTAGAAACCCTTTATAAGAATTCAGATATTACCAATTTTTGTGAAATTTTAACAATAGGTATCAAGCATCAATTAATAAATAGTTTCTTTATAGTATTTGAAAGGGTTTCAGAGTGGCATAATATGAGCCCAGCTTCTAATTTGAAAATTCAAATATTTCAGATTTGCATTGAAATTGATCAATAGTCATTAAATACCAATTAAGCGAGATTCATTAAATTTTAATCTTTTTCTTTAAGATTTAAATTTTAGATATTTTCTAGAATCAAAATCATGTAATGGATTTTGATCAAAATTAAAATAAGGATCCTATACATATTTTGATTTTAATCTTCTTAAAAAGGTGCAAAACTGTTCTGTTTGGAGAATTATTTTTATTCTTCTAGTATTAGATAACAAAATGAAAGAAATTTTCAAAAAATTGGTAAAATATTTTCAAAAGATTTTCGAAAATTTTCAAAAGATTGGCAAAAAAAAAAAAAAATTTCCAAAGATTAGCTAAAATTTTAGAAACATTGGCAAAATTTAATTTGGAGCAAAATTAACACAATATGCCCAATAAAATTTCTTTTAATATATTATTATGTTTTTACTGACAATGTTTTCTATAAAGAAACAAGGGATAAAACTAAGGAGGTCTTCAGATATCTACTGAAAGTACCTTTTCTAGTGACTCACAGGAAAATTGGACAAATTCATAATTCAAATATGATATTAAAATTTTGAAAAAGAACAAAAAAATTTGTGTTTTCAAATATAACAATGAAAGAAGGAATTGCTACTTACCATTTAAATTCGGTGCTGCCATACTCCCAAGAATTAATAAAACTCCAAAGAAAAGGAAAGGCAAACCGTAACAAGAAGTCATTCTTTAATTCTTCCAGATTTCAGAGAAAATAACTTTTTGGAGAAAAGAGAGAAAATTAATTATTTTCAAAGGTCCAATTTAAAAAAAATTTTTTTATTGAAAACAAAGAATTTTTTGTGAAATGTTGATGTTTTTTTCCTTTGCTTTCCGTATTTGTTCTCATTCCATTTTAGGAAACTTTTGATTCTGTTCTGTGTTAAACAATTTTGGAGTAAAAAATGGCAAAGAACAATCCCTGGTGTACGCGCACGTTTCTCTCGTTTTCTCTTTCTCTGGTTGCCAACCAGTGGGGTTTGATTTTATGCTTGACACAGGTTGACGGGTGGGGACTGAAGGATGGGGGTGGTGGATTTGCTTGTTTTTATCAATCGTCATTCACCAAGAACGACAACAGTTAAGAAAGAAGACATATTAGTTTACATTTCCTTTCCACTTGGTAAAATTCACTTCCACAAAAAAACACTTCTCAGATTTGCGTTTCCTTTTTCCTTCTTAAAATATTCTTTTTTTCTTTTTAGTTGCAAAATTAATTAAATTGTGGGGGGGGGCAATTGACATTGGACAATGGTCAGTGGCTCAAGGATTCTTGTTACATCACGAAATTTGGACCAATTGAAATGGGGAAGGATTTAGAGAATTTTCTCTTCAGGATAAATGTTTAGTTTTATACAATAATAAAATTGTGTGTTTTTATGTATGTGTTTCTTGTCTCTATGTGACTTACACATTTTTATTTTTATTATTATTTACAATTAATCGATTATTTATTATTTATAAAGGAAGATTTAATCTGGACAGAATAGGGAGATGCATTCAAAGAAGGAGGCTTTGATGGTACGACCACATTAAAAGAATGAGTTCTTAGATTGGGTGACTTGTTTGTAGATGCTTGGGAAATCTCTACCTTATACATGTTCAAATACAAACAATTACAAATGAAATAAAGAAACAACATGAAAACAATCATGTTTGAAAATCATTTATTTCTCGCAAACTCAACATGGCTCACTTTGAGAGTGTGTCCATAAAAATATATGTACATATTTTATAATGTATACAATTCTGAAAAGAATGTGTAAAAGTGTGTGTGTGTGGAAGCCGAGTGAAATTTTCAGACTTTCTGAAGATTATGGTACTATTCTATGGTTAAAATTTTATGACAATTGGTAAAAAAGAACCTATATTTTCAAACCAATGAAATATGGCCAAATTTGCCTATATTTGTATATATAGTGTCCTGGCAAGCCAGCTTTAGTTTTGCTGCTTTGGGATAACTTTTACTTAGGGTCTTTTTGCTTGATTGTCTCCCCTATGGCTTTGCCAGGCCACTAATATATAAATATACCACCTTTTTTGGCAATTTTATACATTCCAAATCTCACCAACTATTCATCGGAGTTTAAAAACCAAGGCTCGTTGGAAAGGTAAGTATCTGACTTGTGTAGTGGGCTATATGACATTTGCCTTAAAAGTCGTTCATTAAAGAGATCATTCACTATCCAGAGCCTATTTTTGGCACATTTTTAAAGCCATAGAATGTTTCAATCATAGTACTTTATTTTAGTAGTTTTGCATATGAATTACAAAATATCTAATATTTCCTCCAAATCTCTGGCCTTGATCGAGGGAGACTAAAACTTGCTGCTATGATTTCAAATGAATGTAGTTTTCATACATGAAGTAAATTTCACAGTCATTTGATACTGGAG
>NC_136507.1:51589773-51612273 GCF_053919585.1 Euprymna scolopes | reverse complement strand
AGCATAGAGAAAACACACAAGACAGAGATAAAAGATAATATGTGTATTAATATTATTAATTATAAATTAATTATAATTATTAAATTTAACAATCAGATATGGCTATTCGTGAATAGATGTGGTGTCATTTTTATTATATTTTGAATAGCTGTCTTTAAAAGGATTCATACTACCAAAACATCTTTGGACTCTTTATTAAGTGAAAGAGATTGGACCATAAGGCACATCAACATAGCAATCAACTGAAAATCAACTGAATCAACTGAAAACTATAAAAATGAAGCTTGCATGACTGAAGTTATGGATTTATTAAAAAATATATTTTTTGAAGACCCATCCCTCCTCATCTCCCATTAAAGATTTTAGAATAGTAAAATTTTCTGAATTTTTTGTGTTTCATTATTTTTTAGATGAAGATTAATAATTTGTATCATGTAAACTATTCGGACTACTGTTACCTTAGATGTTCACAACAGTTTGGCCGATGTAAATCTCCATAAATTCTAATTGTCATATAAATTGTAAGATTTAGATTATTTCTGGAATATTCAAGAATTAGTGATATTGGATTCTCTTAAAAACTCTAAGAATTTTAAGAAATGAATTCTGTCTGGAAGATTCTATGATTTCTAACATTTGGAATTTCAATAGTCTTAAAAGATTTCTTTTGGAAATCCTCAAATAATTCTATGAATATCGAATTGTCCAAAAATGTTAAGACTGATTCTCTCAAAGAACCCATCAATAATCCTAGAAAGTGAATGTATCTAGCAATCTCCAAAAATTCTAACTCTTTAATTGACTTTGATTCTTTCTAAAAACTTCAACTATTCTAAGACTTGGATTCTCTCTGGAATCCTCAAAAATTTCTAAGAGTGTATTGTTTATAGAACACTTAGAAATCGAAAATTAGATCGCTTCTAGAATCCTCTAAGAATTCTAGGAATTATATTATCTCTAGAATTCTGTAAAATGTCTTTGCTTCTCTCTAGAATCCTCAATTGATTCTATGATTTGGAGTTTATCTGGAAATCTCCAAGGATAATAAGTTGGAGTCTCCCTAGAACACTACAAAAATGATAGCACTTTGATTATCACAAGAATTCCAAAACTTCGATTTTTCTTGGAATCCTAAAAAAATTCTAGTAGTGTATTATCTCTGGAACCTTCTGACAATTCTGGAAGTTAGATTGTCTCTAGAAAACTCCAAGAATTTTAGGAATTTAATTGTTTTTTAAATCTAAGAATTCTAAGATCGAATGACTTTAAAAACTTCAAATATTCTAGAAATTGTATTGCCTCAAGAATTCTATGAATTGGACGTTTTATGGAATCTTCAAAATATATCAAGACCTTGTTTCTCTTTGGAATTTTTAAAGGCTTATAAAAGTTTATAGTCTCTAGAACTCTAAGAAGTGATTTCTCTCCGCAATTCTAAAAAATCCTAAGAATAGGATTGTCTCTGGAATCCTTCAAGAATGTTAGGAATTACCCCAAAAATTTTCAGACTTCGATTCTCTTTGGAGTCCTCCAAGAATTCTAGCACTTAAATTGTCACTAGAAAATTTCCAAGAATTCTTGGATTCTATCTGGAATATTTAAAAAATTCTAAAACTAAAGATTTCCCTGGCACCTGCAAATACTTTGAATAATTGTAGGATTCTAAGACCTAGATTGCCTTTAGAACTTTCCATGAATTCTAGAAATTGAATTGAAACTTTCCAAAAATTCTAACACTTAGATAGTCTCTGGAATCTTCAAAAAAATTATTCTGCATTATATCTGGAAGTTTCCAAATATTTTAAGACTTTTCAGAAACTTTAATTTACTCCAAAGAAGGCATATTTCGACAGATGTAAGGGACTATTGTGATTAGGGCCATCCTAAGTGGGGATTTGTGCAGCAAGATGTTTGTTCACATTTAAATTTGTGTGTTTGTACAGTAGGGGAAAACAAAAAACAGGGAGGGAATTCTAAAGGCAAATGAGAAAAGAAGAAAATTTTCCTGTATCTAGGAGACCTCTACAGTGAAGGTATAAAATTTTGCTGCTAGTCGAGTTAGTGTTAAGGGTGTACACGGTTAGAATTTTTTCTTTAGCACTCTGTTCAGGATGGAGAGACTAGTGGTTGATGTATCAGTCCAGATGTGGCAACAATACTCTATGCAAATGGTAGCTTTGTAGAGATATAGAATACTAACCAGTTTTCTATTCCGGCAGAAGTGGGGTGGGGAGATCTTCACAGCAAACATGCATTTATTTTAGTTCATATTACCTCTGAATGTTAAACCAAGAAGTTTGAACGTTGAACTTTCAGGAAGTATGTTATTAGAAACGACAATCGGTTGTTGGAAACGTTTCTCAATTGTTAAAGGAAAGGAGCTTGGTTGAAAGTAACCATTTATTTTTTACCTTATTCCACTACAGATTGGAAGTCATTTGCTAAGGTTTCAACTGCTGTATTGCATATGTACATCCACACGTAACAGAATAGAGCATGACGTTATCAGCAGATATAACTAGGGTCACACCTGCATTTTTTGTTGTTTGGATGTACGGCCATCAAGAATGACCTGGATCTTTATTTTAGCTAAGAAAAATTTGATTATATTAAATATATAGTATTTGTCCAGTAATATCGTGCAAATTAATTTTCTTTATGCCTACATGCAAGACCTTGTAAAAAGGTTTAAATATATCCAGTGTTACCATCTCATGGTTCAGCTGACTTATCCAAGGTATATGAATTCTGAAATGACCGTTAGAAAATCTGCAGTAGAATGGAGATTGCTTAAATCCATGCTTTGAAGGCGTTAGAGCTTTTTATAATATCCAGGACATGACAAAGAGTGATGATCAGATCAGCAAATGTGATTTCTATCCATAGTAGTAAATTAGAGATGGAAGAATATTGTAAAGTGCAAGGTGGAGTTTAAAACAAACCATTGTGCAGAGCTGAGTAGCAAGCTGTTTACATTTAAACTTCAACATGTCAGAAGTCTATCAGTCTAAAGGGAGAAACTATTAGAGTAGAAGATCTCCAGCATTGACCCTAACCCTAAACCCTAACCCGAGGAACGTCTACAGTAAGAGGGTAGGATTTTGTTGCTTGTCAGGTAGATATGTAGGTCGAGGGGGACACAATTGTGATGAGCTCATCAGAGCACATTCCAAGTACTTATAAAACTGGCACATCGATGCAACATTGCGGCGATGGAACAGAGGTTAGAGCTTGGCCGATAGTGCAGGACCTATTAGATTAGAGAGTCTTTTTGGAGAGAGAGAGAGAGAGAGAGAGACAGAGAGAGACAGAGAGAGAGAGAGAAACTTGTAGTAGATACACCAACCGAAATGTGACAACAATATTCCATACATGGGCGAATGGTGGCTTTGTAGAGATATAGGATACTCTCAGGCGTGAGTTATTTTCTAGCATGGTAGAGGGAGATATTTTTTAGCAGTATTTTTTTTGGAAATGTAATTATGCATGTTGCCTGTGAATGGTAAACCAAAGAGGTTGAACAATGAGCACTTAGGTAGAGTGTTATTAGTCATGGCAATCAGATGTTAAGAAAGTTTTTGTAATTGTTAAAGGAAAGAATCTTAGTCTTAAATGTAACTACGGCTTCATTTACGGCATTTACAGCTCCATTTCACTACAGACTGAGTTGTTTTCTACAGTTTCTGTCATTGCTTTGAATATGTGTGCATTCGTTTTTCATTATCATGGAGGTTGTTTATGAATATCAGAAATAATAAACGTCCAAGGATCGACCCCTGAGGCACATCTGCATTATTATTATGTTATTTAGATGCACGATCATGGAGGATAAGATAGGAAGGACATAATTATTTTAAGTATTCGTTCATAAACACTGTATGATTTAATTTTCATGAGAAGCTCTTCATGCAAGACCTTTTCAAATGCTTTTGATATATCAAGAACTACTACTCTAGCTTTCTCTACCTGCTCTAGCGTATAGTATATACATTTAAAGATGATGGTTAAAATACCCAGTAAACGAGACTTGGCTAAATCCATACTGTTGGTCAGCTATTACACTTTTTCTCTGGTTTCTTGATGTTATAATTTTTTCTATTAGTAACTTATGGTGGTTAAAACGGTGGAATGTGTGGAATGGCTCTGCACAATAACAGCTGCACAGGCTGAGAGTATTGCTATTCACTGGACGTTCAAGCATCGCCTATTTCCACCTGAATATAACTGTTGACAGAGCTTTCTAACTCCATATTTCCTCACTCGAACACAGTCCAATATATTCCACTTATACCAAACTTTTTTGTTGTTGTTATAAAAAAGGTTTGTTTTTTACTTCCTGCAACGTTTTGATTACTCACTAAGGATATATAGGAGTTGCAGCTTTAATAATGTTACCTTAGTAGCAGGCTTGGATTTAAAAAAAAACGTTTCTCGAAAAGTGTGTTTACTTTAAATAAAATTTAATAGTGAAACTACAGATCATTTAGTAGATTATGTGGCAACGACGTTTCGGTTTTTACCTTTTTTTAAATTGAAAGATAATTAGCACTATGCTGATCATTTCTTTCTAAGTAAAAGTAAAGTAAAAAATTTCTAGCTAAATTTTTTATAATTAAGAAACAAAAAATGATTAGTTTTCAAAATAAGTTGGAGGCATGGACTGTGTCCCTTCTTAGATTCTTATAGTGAGAGATAGGGATCAAATTTTATGGTAAAGTAGATTTTGTAAGAAGAAAGCTATCAATGGCAAAGAAAGGATAAACCAACTGACTTTATTTTATATTTAAATGTGTATGGATTATAATCTATTTGTAAAGATTTTTCATTTTGCAAAGTTAGTAACTGTATGAGTTTTCACTTGAAAATGGTGATCGCCTTGTTCGACCATTTGCTACATCATGAACACAGTTCATGATTATTCATGATACATGCATATACAAATCAACAAATTATTATTATTATTATTATTATTATTATCATCATCATCATCATTGTTATTATTAATTATTATTATTATTATTATTATTATCATCATTGTTATTAATTATTATTATTATCATTATTATTATTATCATTATTATTATTATAATTATTATTACTATGTCTAATTAAATAAAAAGTTGGTTTGTATGTCTCATTGCATCTTGAGTCAACGGATAATTGAGGCAAGACAGGAAATCAGTCAAAATGACAATGGTGCACAATGTCTGCTGCCGCACACTCAGAAATTAAGAGTCAAAGATGAAAACAGATTATTATTCAACAAAATAAAAAAGGAAATATAAAAGCATGTTTTGGTGTATATGCATGTATGAGAATGTGCAAGTGTATATGTATAAGAACGTGTATGCGTGTGTGTAAATACATGTTAACAAAAGCATGGTTCTTCAAATACGATTGCTCACATAAAAAAGTAAAAATTTGGAAGAATTAACTCAATGTGCCAGAATTTAAACACGTTGCAACATACACACACTATATAATATAATATATATAAGTAGTATATATATAATATGTATAAATAGTATACATAATATGTACATATACAATCTATATATCTATAAAAACGAAAATGTCTGAGTGTATGCGTGTGTGTGTGTGTGTGTGTGTGTGTACATTTCCCTACCAAATAACTCTGTCAATTTTGGGTCTAGATGCTCGAGATTTGACATAAGGGGTATTCAGATGTGGGGAAATCTTTTTAATCGGTTTTGGCCAGAAATTTGACTATAAAGGGGTCAAAGTTCAACGATTTGTACCTTTGAAAACTCTACCAAACTCATTCGCCAATTTTAGGTCTAAACACTTCAAATTTTAAATGTAGGTCACATAGACATGGATCAAATTTTTTAAATAAAATAGTTATGGGTCAAAGTTAAAAAAAAAAAATTTGACTTCTGCGGTCTCTACCAAATTATTCAACTAATTTCTGGTCTAAACATTAGAAATATTACATAAAGAGTATTCAGAGATAGGGCAAGCTTTTAATCGGTTGGGGGTCGAAATTTTGAGTTACCAAAGGGTCAAAGTTCAAAAGATTTTACGTTTGCGGTGTCTAGCAAACCAAACTACTCAGCCAATTTTGGGTCTAAACATTTGAAATGTACGGGTATTCAGACATGTGGAAAGCATTTTAATCAGTTTTGGAGCGAAATTTTGGCTGCCAACAGGTCAAAGATGAAAGAGTTGACCTTTGAAGATTCTACCAAATTCCTCCGCCAATTTAATTCCTAACGACTTTAAATTTTAGATGTAGGTAATTTAGACATGGGTCCAACTTTTATTTTGATTTGAGACCAAAATAATAAATGTTAAGGGGCCAAAGTTACAAAAATGACCTCTCCGATCTCTATTTTGGTTTAACATTTGAAATCTTACATAAAGTGTATTCACACGTAGTGCAACTTATGAACAGTACATAGGGCCCGAGCAAAGCCGGAATGAACGGCTAATATATATATATATATATATATATATATATATATATTATCTACATAATATATATATTATATACATAATATATCTATATATCTATAAAAGTGAACGTGTCTGTGTATCTGTCTGTCTGTGTATCTGTGTGTCTGTGTGTGTACATTTCCCTACGTAATAACTCTGTCAATTTTAAGTCTACAGACTCAAAATTTGAAATATAGGGTACTGAGATTTGGGACAATCAATGTGATCGATTTTCTGCCAGAAATTTGGCGATTAAGATATCAAAGTTCAACGATTTGACCTTTGAGAACTCTACCAAACTCCCACATAATATATATATTATATACATAATGTATATATCATATACATGAGAACAAGTAGTTAATAAAACATGTTAAAAAACACTTTGAAAAAGAGTTTAAAACATATTTGATTTTAAAAAGGAAGCACAAAATAAGTGGATAGTCATTAATCCGCAGGGTTTCTACGAAATACTTTCCTTCTCACCAGAGGGTAGGATTTAGACCAATGCAGGATCGGATCATAGTCATAGATCTTACTTGGTAACAAATAGTGAAGGAGAGGGAATATGATGAAGAAAAAGGTGATTTCACGTGAATGGATAGTCTCGTGAAGGGTAAAATATCCAATAACGGTAAAATCCAAAAATCAATATCCAAAAAAGTTGGTTAAGTTTCCATTTCCACAAGTAAAATCCAAGTGAATCGCGTAATTGGCAGATGGTCCAAAGTAATCCAACAGGCAGAAATCCGTAGAATAATTCACAATTTATGTACATAATATATATATATATATATATATATGTACATAATATACATAATATATATGTATATTACGTACATAATATACATAATATATATATATATATATATATATTATGTACATAATATATATGTATATTACGTACATAATATACATAATATATATATATATATATATATTATGTACATAATATATATGTATATTACGTACATAATATACATAATATATATATATATATATATATATATATATATATATATATATAAAATGTACATAATATACATGTATATTGCGTACATAATATACATAATATATATATATATAATGTACATAATATATATAATATATATATAAATATATATATATATATATATTATGTACATAATATATGTATATTATGTATATATATATATTATGTACATAATATATATATATAAATATATATATATATTATGTACATAATATATATATACATATATTATGTACATAATATACATAATATATATATAAATATATATATATTATGTACATAATATACATATACATATATTATGTACATAATATACATAATATATATATATATAAATATATATATTATGTACATAATATATATATATCCATATATTATGTACATAATATACATAATATATATATAAATATATATATATTATTTACATAATATATATATACATATATAATGTACATAATATACATAATATAAATATATATATATATTATTTACATAATATATATATATACATATATGTATATATTATTTACATAATATATATATATACATATATATATATATATATTATGTAAATAATATATATATATACATATATTATGTACATAATATACAAATTATATATATATATACATATATTATGTACATAATATACAAATTATATATATATATATATATATATATATATATATACATACATATACATATATTATGTACATAATATATATTATGTACATATATACATAACATATATATACATATACATGCTGTACCCTGCCATGCGTTGCTGTGGCCCAAATTGGCGCAATGAAAAAAGTTCCAAAATGAGAAAAAGCATGTTTCTTATAGGTTCAAATTTCCATTTTGCATGTGTACAGTTTTTGTTGTTCCATTTTCTTAGCTGATATAGAGATTTTCCGGTTTGGTGACTCTTGAATATGTAACATAAATTGTCCATGTGAAAAAACAGTTAGTGTGGTACTGTAAGGCCCACAATTGTAAAGATTGTTCCCTGTGCTTTGTTGATGGTTATTGCAAATGACAATAAAATTGGACAGTGCAATTTGCTAAAGTGTAATGATGTATCCGGTGGAATCACAGGAATGCATGGAATGAAGATATATTCATCTGTGAAAGGTCCTGTTAAGATTGTTGTTTCCATGATATTGTTTGTTAATTTTTTGTTTACTGCAAGCTATGTGCCATTGAAAAGCTTGGATTGGTTTATATTTCACAACATGATAATTAGTACACCAAATTTCAGTTGCAATACAAAAAAAAACAAAATTTTATGCGCACATAAGCAACTATTTTTTTATTAACTTTTTTTTTTTACTTTTTTATTTAAAAATTAGTAAATTTCAATGAATAGAATAATAAATCATTTATCATTAATGTGTTTTTGGTTTTGTGTTGAATGAAACTTTTTTTTTCATTACAACAATAATGAACTAATTTAAATCTTCCGGCATGCGTTTAAGGGTTACGAAATTATCAATAAATCGTTTAGTTACTAAGCCAACGTCAGTAAATAAAAAAAATGTTACGTGCGCATGCATTAGCCTTGACTGGGGGGGGGGGGCTCAGGGAACGACCATTAAATAATTATGCTGGTCGCCATGGAACTCAACACCCAAGGAGTACCTAAAGTGGCACTTATGTTATCGTGCTATTTTTTAAAATTGTATTTTCCTGTTAAATTCAAATTTTACAATATGTTTTTCTTTTATTAATTTGTTAAGTGAAAGTACAGATAACCCGGTCGGTTTCTAATGCAAGGAAAATCTAGCCCCCCCCCCTAAAAAAAAGGGATACTCTGGATAATAACAAAACATTAAAATTGCCTCAGTCTCGAAAGATTTCTTCTCTACTGAACGAGGAAAAAAACGGTGAAGTGTAGTTCACCTTCTGTTTCTCTCCCCCTCTCTCTTCCTCTCTTAATATCTTTCTCTATCCATCTCTCCCTTTCCCTCTCTCAATCTATTTTTCTCTCTATATCACCATCTCCATCTCTCTTTGAGCCCCTTTCTCTCTCTAACTCCCTCTATCTCTCTCCTTTCCTCTGTCTCATCCCTCTCTGTTTCTAACTCTCCCCCTCTCTCTGTTTTCTATCAATCCCTTTATCTCTCTATCTCCTTCTCTTTCTCTATTTTCCTCTCACTGTCTCTTTTCTATCTATATATCTTCCTCTCTATCTGTCCATCTCTAATCCCTCATCCTATTTTAGTCTCCTAAATTAATTACAGTGTATAAGGCATTGTCAAAACATGGATAAATCCTATTTTAGTCACCTAATTTACTGACTGTGAGAAGAGAAGTTATTTGGAAATTACTGCTACCTTGAACAGCACCAGAAGTAACTGGTAAAACCTTTCTAATTAAATTGATTTTGGCAGCCATTTGGTAACAAAATGACATAGCCTTAGCCCTTGCTGCATGAGGAATACCTGCGACCTTGCTGCCAAGTAGACGAATTATTTTAAAACATTCAATTTTTCAAAAATCTCATGTTCGACATCTCCAAAACATCCAATATGGGGAAAAATATTGCAGAAATGTAAACTTATTGTTTACGATGAATGCACAATGGTATGCAAAAAATCACTTGAGGCTCTTGGTCGATCCTTGCAAGATTTGCGGTGCAATGTCAGACCATTTGGGAATGCAGTAATATTGCTTGCAGGAGATTTCAGACAAATGTTACCTGTTATTCTTCAATCAACACCAGCAGATGAAATAAATGCTTGCCTCAAATACTCTACTTTTTTGGTCCATGTGAAGACATTAAACTTAACTCAAAATATGCATATCCAGTTGCAGACTGTTTGATCCGCACAAAAATGTTTGCATCACTTGTGGGAAATTGGGTACGAAAAAGTGCCAGCTGATCAGAGTTAAGGGCAAAATTCTTTGACTTTTAACTTCTGTAATTTCTGTTTATTTCATCAAAAGAATAGTTAGTTTAAAAGGTTTTTGCAGATATTCAAATTATAAGAATTCCATTTGACTGAGTGGATGAGCTATTCTTGCAGGTCAATACAAAGATGCCCATGAACTTAACGCTATTATTCAATGTAAAATTCCAAGTGAGGTAGTCAAATACAAATCCATCGACACTGTTGTGAAAGCAGATGAAGTGGTAAATTATCCAACAGTTATATTTGCCAGGGATGCCACCGCATGTATTGCAACTGAAATTTGGTGTACTAATTATCATGTTGTGAAATATAAACCAATCCAAGCTTTGCAATGGCACATAGCTTGCAGTAAACAAAAAATTAACAAACAATATCATAGAAACAACAATCTTAAAAGGACCTTTCACAGATGAATATATCTTCATTCCATGCATTCCTGTGATTTCAATTTTATTGTCATTTGCAATAACCATCAACAAAGCACAGGGAACAATCTTTACAATTGTGGGCCTTACAGTACCACACTGACTGTTTTTTCACATGGACAATTTATGTTACATATTTAAGAGTCACCAAACCGGAAAATCTCTATATTAGCTAAGAAAATGGAACAACAAAAACTGTACCCATGCAAAATGGAAAATTAAACCTATACGAAACATGCTTTTGCTAATTTTGGAACTTTTTCCATTGCGCCAATTTGAGCCACAGCAACGCGTGGCAGGGTACAGCTAGTGTGTGTGTATGTATATATATATATATATATATATATGTATATATATATATATATATATATATATACATATATATATATATATATATATATATATATACATATATATATATACATAGGTTGTATGCATATATATATATATATATATATATATGCATACATAGGTTGTATGCATATATATATATATGCATATATATATATGCATACATAGGTTGTATGCATATATATATATATATGCATATATATATGCATACATAGGTTGTATGCATATATATATATATGCATATATATATATGCATACATAGGTTGTATGCATATATATATATATGCATATATATATATGCATACATAGGTTATATGCATATATATATATATATATGCATACATAGGTTGTATGCATACATAGGTTGTATATATATATATATATATATATATATATATATATATATACATATATATACATAGGTTGTATGCATATATATATATATATATAGGTTGTATGCATATATATATATATACATATATATACATAGGTTGTATGCATATATATATATATATATAGGTTGTATGCATATATATATATATATATATATATACATAGGTTGTATGCATATATATATATATATATATATATATATACATAGGTTGTATGCATATATATATATATATATATATATATATACATAGGTTGTATGCATATATATATATATATATATATATATATATACATAGGTTGTATGCATATATATATATATATATATATATATATATACATAGGTTGTATGCATATATATATATATATATATATATATATATATATACATAGGTTGTATGCATATATATATATATATATATATACATAGGTTGTATGCATATATATATATATATATATATATACATAGGTTGTATGCATATATATATATATATATATATATATATATATACATAGGTTGTATGCATATATATATATATATATACATAGGTTGTATGCATATATATATATATATATATATATATATATATACATAGGTTGTATGCATATATATATATATATATATACATAGGTTGTATGCATATATATATATATATATATATACATAGGTTGTATGCATATATATATATATATATATATATATATATATACATAGGTTGTATGCATATATATATATATATATATATATATATATATATACATAGGTTGTATGCATATATATATATATATATATATATACATAGGTTGTATGCATATATATATATATATATATATATACATAGGTTGTATGCATATATATATTTATAGGTTGTATGCATATATATATATATATATATATATATATATAGGTTGTATGCATATATATATATATATATATATATATATATAGGTTGTATGCATATATATATAGGTTGTATGCATATATATATATATATAGGTTGTATGCATATATATATATATATATATATATATATATATATATACATAAGTTGTATGCATATATATATATATATATACATAGGTTGTATGCATATATATATATATATATATACATAGGTTGTATGCATATATATATATATATACATAGGTTGTATGCATATATATATATATATATATATATACATAGGTTGTATGCATATATATATATATATATATATATATATACATAGGTTGTATGCATATATATATATATATATATATATATATACATAGGTTGTATGCATATATATATATACATATATACATAGGTTGTATGTATATACATATATATATATGTAGGTTGTATGTATATATATATACATATACATACATATATATATATATATATACATACATAGGTTGTATGTATATATATATATATGCATATACATATACATAAATTGTATGTATATATATATATATATATATACATAAGTTACATGTATGTATATATACATATATATATACATAAATTTTATGTATATATACATATACATAAGTTGTATGTATATACATATTTACTTATGATTTTAGTACGCTATATACTAAAATTCCACACAAAAAACTTATAAAAGAATTAAATGATACTGTAGATTTAGCTTTTCAATGTGGAAAAGGTAAATATATAGACTTTTCAAACTCTAAAGCTTTCTGGTGTAAAAATAAAAATACCTAAACTAGTGTTTCTAAAGGTATTTTTAAAATACTTGTAAGTCATCTTATTAAAGAATGCTATTTTCAAATTGGAAATAAAATATTACTCCAAACGATATGTATCCCAATGTGATTGGATCCTGCACCATTTTGGGCAAATTTGTATTTACATAGACTCGAGTATATATATATGTCATCATTATTAAAAACAGATATATCTAAAACATATAACTTTCATGGGTGTAGGAGATTTATAGATGACCTTATATGCATAAACGATAATGATGAATTCGAAGAAAATAAACATCTTATATATCCAAACGAACTAAAATTGAATTGTGAACATAGAGGACAACAGGCTACATTTCTGGATTTAGATATAAAAATTGAGGATGGGATTTTTCTTTATAAAATATTTGATAAAAGAAACGCATTCCCCTTTAAAATAGTACGTATGCCCCATAAGGATAGCACCTGCCCTGTTTTTGTGTTTTATGGAACCATTATGTCAGACTTTTTGAGAATAGCTCGCGTTACTTTAAAATTAACAGATTTTATACCACCAGTTTCTAGCTTAGTAATAAGGATGATAAAACAAGGTGGGGATAAAAATAAAATATTTAAACAGTTAAATAAAGCATTTGTTCGTTATCCTGATGCTTTTGAATCGTTTAAGATAAACCAGACTATATTAATAAAGGAAAACCAAAACTATATTAGCAATGTATAAAATGTATTTATAATTACATATAATAAATTTATATAAAAAAAAAAATGTATATATGTAAAAATAAAATATTTTTAACCTTTATATATCTAATTTTAAATAAATAAGAATGTAAATATACAAACTACTAATTATAGTGGGGGTGATAAGTAGTTAAATGAATTAATCCAAATCTTATCAATACAAGACTGATAAATTAAAAAATGTATCCATTTTAAATGTGGAAATTGATGAACCGCACAGGTAAGAAATTCATTTTTATACTATGAAAAGGTTAGTAATTGCAATTAAGAATAGGAAATTTGATCAAATGTTCGTAACATGTCTTCTTCCTAAGATTAAGGGTGGTGGTGTTTGATCAACACTGCTGGGAAGCCATGATGTAATATACCGTTTTGTTTTTAAATCCCCGAAACAGTGTTTCATGGTAAACAACTGATGATCCCTTGAAAAATAAAAAAAATGGTATTATAGTACATTCGAGAGAGTTGATGCAGTGATTGCAGGTGATTAAATTAACAAATGATAAAAAGTAATTTTTTGTATAGTTTTAAAAGTTAAAAACTTCAAAGACTATATATATATATATATATATATATACATAAATTGTATATATATATATATACATAAATTGTATATATATATATATATATATATATATATGTATATATAAGTTGTATGTATGTATATATATATATATATACATAAGTCGTATATATATATATATATACATACACAAGTTGTATATACATATATAAATACATAAGTTGCATGCATATATATATACGCATACATTAGCTGCATCTATATATATATATATATATATATATATATATATATACAAAGCATACATAAGTTGTATGTATATATACATATACATACGTTGCATGTATATATATATATATATATATATATATACACACATACATTAGCTGTATCTATATATATATATATACATACGCATACATAAGTTGTATGTATATATATATATACACACACACATACGTTGAATGTATATATATATACATACATTAGCTGTATCTATATATATATACATACGCATACATAAGTTTTACGTATATATATATAGACATAAGTTGCATGTATATATATATATATACATACAGACACATACATAAGTTGCATGTATATATATATATACATACATACACATACATAAGTTGCATGTATATATGCATATATATACACACATACATACATAAGTTGCATGTATATATGCATATATATATACACATACATACATAAGTTGCATGTACATATGTATATACATACACATACATAAGTTGTATGCATATATATATATATATATATATATATATACGTACATAAGTTGTATATATATACATATATACGTACATAAGTTGTATATGCAGTGATGATCATATTTATTGGCACGGTAAAATAAAAGTTAAATTTTGTCTAATAAATTCTAAAAAAGGGATTAAATTAAAGAATATAACAAAGTATATTATGTATTTTTAACTGGCCTTTCCGATGCAGCAATCGGATTTTAGAAAAAATAAATAACAAAGGAACAACAAACATAATTGCAAAAAACCCCTGTTCAAAATTATTGGCACGATTTATTTAATAATAAATTGTATAGCCTTTGGCCTTGATTACCTTCCTCAGTCGCTTTTCATAGTTTACAACCAAGTTGTTGCACTCTTCAGTAGTAATTTTAGCCCACTCTTCCTGACAATAATCCTCCAATTGAATAAGATTCTTAGGCTTCCTTTGCATTACCCTCAATTTTAATGTTCTCCATAAATTTTCAATTGGATTAAGGTCTGGGCTTTGTGATGGCCACTCCAAAACATTAATATGATTGTCCTCAAGCCATTTCTTAGTCAGTTTAGCCGAATACTTTGGGTCATTATCTTGCATGAACCACCAACGACAACCAAGTGAGAGATCTTTAGCAGAGTCTTTCAGGTTTTCATCCAATATTTTAACATAATCTTCCTTTTTTATGCTACCTGTGACCTTAACAAGTCGCCCTGGTCCAGAGGCAGCAAAGGATCCCCAAAACATCAAACTGCCTCCACCGTGCTTCACTGTGGGTATGGTGTTCTTAGGCAGGAAAGCTTCGCCAGATTTTCTGTAAATATAAGACACTTTATTATGGCCAAATAACTCTATTTTCGTTTCGTCAGTCCATAGAACACGTTTCCAGAATGCAACATCTTTATCAATATGACGTTTTGCAAAGGCTAGCCTTGCTTTCAGGTGCATAGGCTTCAATAAGGGAGTCTTTCTCGGACGACATGCTTTTAAACCAGCTCTCTTCAAAACTCTACCAACTGTATGTCGAGATACATTCACTCCAGAGGTGCTCTGTTCATCAACAATCTCCCCAACAGAGATCCTTGGGTTTTGTTTTACTTGTCGAACAATTTTCCGTTCATCTCTTGGGGAAAGAATCCTTTTTCTCCCTCTACCCTCTAAACTCATAACGTGGCCTTGCGATTTGAACTTGTTTATTATGGCTCTAACAGTGGATTTGGGAAGGTTTAGCTTCTTTGAAATCTTATCATAGCCCTCCCCATTGGTATGGCATGCTACAACAAGCTTCCTGACGTCTTCGCTGTGTTCCTTAGTTTTAACCATGGCGATTGAAAATTATAATTTAGTCACTTATAATAGTTTAAATAAATCGCTATCTAAAAATTATCTGATAAAAATTATTCACTGAATTAGCGTTAAACAAGCATAATATGGCTATAAAAAAGTTCAGAAAGCACGTAAACCGGAAATTGATTGATATTATACTGATACTAAAAGAAAAACAAAGCCGTGCCAATAATTTTGAACAAGGGTTTTTTGCAATTATGTTTGTTGTTCCTTTGTTATTTATTTTTTCTAAAATCCGATTGCTGCATCGGAAAGGCCAGTTAAAAATACATAATATACTTTGTTATTTTCTTTAATTTAATCCCTTTTTTAGAATTTATTAGACAAAATTTAACTTTTATTTTACCGTGCCAATAAATATGATCATCACTGTATATACATATATACGTACATAAGTTGTATATATCTATCTATATATATAAAAATGTAATTCTTGGTTTGTTACAAGTGAATAAAAACATATTTCTATGTTACCAATTTATTTGAAATTTTTAGATAACCCATCTTTAGAGTCGAGGGATGTTTTTATGTTATTAAACTAAATTTACCTCGCGAATTATTAAAATATTAAATAAAATAAACATATTTTCATAACCGTTAGTGCGAATCTGTTTTGTTGATAAAACTGAACTTCCGGTTCGATTCATTTCACAGCTACGAATTCATTCCGTACGCCTCCCGATACATTGCTTCGTCAACATGCGACCATTTTATATCTCTCGAAGACACTTCCATATTTAGCCAAAAAAAAAAAAAAACAAATGGGTGACCGATTTACCAGAACGTGGTAACTAAAAAGTGAGTACCGCTTTAAAATGTTGAAATAATTTTTTTTTTTTTTCATAATCCAGTGAAAAAATTTCAAAAAACCTATCAGTATAGAAATTTGCATGGGGGTGATGGTTGTATAACTCCGCCATGTAAGTAAATAGATAAAAAATGTTACGTGCACATGCGTTAGCCTTGACTAGGGGGGGAGTAAGGGAATGACCATTAAATAATTCTGCAGGTCGCCATGGAAATCAACGCCCAATGATTACCAAAATAGTTTTCATGATATGAAGAAATTTTTTTTTCGAAAAGTGGGTGATCACTTTTCCATGTAAATTTAACTTAAAATGAGCACCCACTTTCTGGCCACCCGGGGAAGGGGCATTTATTTTCGTGTTTATTGGCTTAAAGGTTTTTTGACAAGGCAGTTTGGTACGCAAGTGCATATTTAACAGTTTTCGTTTATGCTCACGCGTAGCATAAACAAAGGCTACGTCTGTGAAATGGAAAATAGTCCCATAGTTCAGGGGTTATTACCATGCAAAAGAAATCAAACAAAAAACTTTTTAGCCAAGAAACACACAGAAAAATAAAAAAAAGCATAGCATCCATTTTTTTTCTATCGAATTCATTTGCTGTTTTTATTGAAAACTATTTTCCCCCGGATTTTTTTATATAATTTTCCATTAAGGGCCGTGCGTCTCACGTTCATATATAACAACATTTTTTTTTCTAGACTTCGGTGTACTAAAAACGAATCTGCAAACCGTTTCCGTTTCAAAAAAAAAGTTTTTATGATATGAAGAAATTACTTTTTCGAAAAGTAGGCGATCACTTTTCCATGTAAATTTAACTTAAAATGAGCACCCACTTTCTAGCCACCTGAGAAAGGGGGGATTTTTTCCCATGTTTATTGGCTAAACAGCTTTCGTTTATGCTCACGCATAGCATAAACAAAGGCTACGGCTGTGAAATGGAAAATAGTCCCAGAGTTCAGGGGTTATTACCAAACAAAAGAAATCAAACAAAAAACTTTTTAGCCAAGAAACACACAGAAAAATGCCCCTCTCTCAGGTGGCCAGAAAGTGGGTGCTCATTCTAAGTTAAATTTACATTGAAAAGTGATCACCCACCTTTTGAAAAAGTAATTTCATGAATATCATGAAAACTTTCTTTTTGCTACGGAAACGGTTTGCAGATTCGTTTTTAGCACACCAAAATCTACAATAAAATATTTCGTTATATACAAATATGAAACGGGCTTTAAAGTAAAATAATACCGGATTTTTTGGAGCAGATTTGCCGTTTAGTTGTACAAAAATCCTCAAACCAGGTAATCACTAAAAGGGACTTTTAAAAATCGTCACCTGTATCGAGCAAAAGTTTAAAACCACCGATTATATGCCAGCCTACGTCATGATAACATATTGAGTGAGTTCCTAACAATATTTTGTATAGTTTTTTTAGTTTAAACTCATTTTCCCAAAATTTCCCCAAACTTAACGCGTTCGATACAGTCTGCCGCCATTTGTATTTTTCAGATATACCGATAAACATTGAATGTTTTTGAAAAGATTATACATTACATAAAAACACTAAAATCTTATCCAGTTAGGTAGAACACTTACTTTTCTTGCCTTTGATAACATTTATTTGTTATATATTTATTTTTTGACAACTTTTTTGTAGCCGTGTTTAGTAATATGAACCCTTTTCATTTAATGTAACGTTTAGTCGGCTTGAAAAACAGTGTTTATCGGTGTATTTGAAAGCTACAAATAGTGGTGGACACTGTTGATTACTTTAAGTTAGAGAAAGTGAGTTAAAACTAAAAATGACTATACAAAATACTGTCAGAAACCCACCGATTATGCCAGCCTATGTCATGGTAACATATTTGTGGGGTTTCAGACACTGTTTGGTATAGTTTTTAGTTTTCAACTTACTTTCCTAAACTTAACGTATTCAACAGAGTCTGCGACCATTTCTGTTTTTCGAGCCAATTAAATATTTTACATTACATAAAAACGCTAAACAATTATCCAATTAGGTAGAAACGTAACTTACCTTACCTTTGCTTTCATTTATTTGTTTTTGGACAACTTTTTCGAATCTGTGTATAGTAAGCCCCCCCCCCCCATCAACCAAATATTAATTACTAACTCACATTTTTGTATACAGAAAACAACAAAAACAACAAGAAAAAAAACATTTAGCATTTCAACATTTTTGCTACGTTCCGCTTCATCCACTGATTGTTGGTCGAGTCCAAACCATGAATGATTGACAGAAACTCCAGATGATCCAGATCAAATTTTGCGAGAGTACCATTTTTTTTTTTTTCATTTTCGCCTTCTTTTTCACTTGTTGGAGTGGATTGCTGTACTAAGAATATAAGAAACATGCATTTTTCTCTTTTTATTAAATTTTTACATTACACCAAATTGAGCCACTGCAACGCGTGGCAGGGTACAGCTAGTATATATATAAAAATGTAATTTTGGTTCGTTAAAAGTGAATAAAACCATATTTCTACGTTACCAATTTAATTGAAATTTTCAGAAAATCTATCTGTAAAGTCAATGAATGTTTGCATGTTATTAAAATAATTTTACATTGCGAATTATAAAAATATTAATTAAAATATAAATATTTTTCGAAGTCGTTTCTGCGAGACTGCCCAATAATATTTCTGGTAACTTCTGTTTCAATTACAAGATAAGTAAAAAAAAAAATGTTACTCATGCAGACAGTGATCCATGCTGAAATAATAACGTTATTATTAAAAAAGACATTCTTAACATGGGGAAGTGGGGGGGGGTGTTTTGTACCTATTCTGTAACCTTACAATTGAATAAAAACATATAAAACTTTAATTAAACGCGGAAATACGATTTAAAAAAATAGCGCGGATCACTTTCTGCATTAACACAAAAAAAAAATCCCATATTTTAAAAATTTAAATTCATTTATGTACTTACCAATTTTTAAATTTTAAATACATTTATTTATGTTAAGCTTTTCACTCATGAAACATTATGTTTTAATTGTCTAGTTTGTGTTCTTTTTTTGTTTACATAAAAAAGTTTGTTTTAACTTTTTCTAAACTATTTCATTTTTACGACATGCCTCAACGTATTATAAACGCCCTAACCTCCCTATGTTAAAAAAAAAAACACGCCCTTTCATAAACCTCGAAAGCCGTTCTTAATATGGGGAGATTGGGGGGGGGGTGTTCATTCCGTAAGCCGTTTTAACATATGGAAGTTAGGGTGTTTATAATATGCTGGGGCGAGTCGTAAAATTAACGAAGTTGCTATCTATTATTTATTGTAAAAATTGCTTGAAATTTATTTATTTGACAAAAAAAAAATTACAATTTGGTACTCCTTGGGCGTTGAGTTCCATGGCGACCAGCAGAAAAAAATAATAGTCGCTCTCTTAGTCCCCACCCCACCCCGCACATAACATATTTTATTTACTGACGTTGCCGTAACTAAACGATTATTTGTCACATTTACAAACATTTATTTATTTATTTATTTATTTTGAAAAAAAGTTTTACTTTTTATGAATATTAAAAGAAAAATGGGTACTCATGCAGAGAGTGATCCGTGTTGAAATAATAACGTTATTATTTAAAAAGCCATTCTTAACATGGGGAGGGGAGGGTGTTTTGTACCTATTCTGTACTTCAACCTTGCAATTGAATAAATAAAAAACATAAAACTTTAATTAAACGTGGAAATACGATTTAAAAAATAGCGCGGATCACTCTCTGTATTAGCACCGAAAAATGTTATTAAACATTTATTAATAATTTCTCACTTTTACAAACATTTGATTTTAAATTTCTTTTTAAATGACGACTCTTTTTTTTTTTTAATAGTATTTGCGGATGGGTATGTTGACCCCCCCCCATGGTGTTTATTCCGAAATCCGTTGTTAACATGGAGAGGTTGAGGGTGTTTATTCTGAAAGCCATTCTTTACATTTGTGGAGGTGGACCTAATGTAAAAAAATAAATAAATAAATAAAAAATAAAAAAAACTAAATCATTTACTGATAACTTTTCACTTTTACAAATATTTTTTAATTGACATGCGCGGATGAACAAATTGTGGAATAGTGCGAAAACAAAACGTTTTTGTAATAAACTTCGGGATAGTTTTTTGGGTAAATGTGTACATTTAGGTCCACCTCCACAATTTTCTTTTTTAAATGACGATAAAATAAAATTGATAAATAAATTTACTTCTTCGCAACTTTCATTGATAAATAAATCTACTTCTCTGCAACGGGCACTGAACTCCTCCCCTTTTTTTAATAGTATTTTCGGGTGGGTATGCTGACAACAAATATCAGTTAAATTTTGCAAATAGACCCCCCCCCCTCCAACAGTAGTGTTTATTCCGGAAGCTGTTCTTAAGATGAGGATGTTGGGGTGATTATAAGGTGGACCCAATCTAAAAATAAAACAAAAAAATAAGACAAGTTTTTTAAATGATTAAAATAATTTTTCACTTTTACAAACATTTTTACATGCACACATAAGCAACTATTTTTTTATTAAGTTTTTTTCACTTTTTTTATCTAAAAATTATTAAATTTCAATGAATAGAATAATAAATCATTTATCATTAATATGTGTTTTTGGTTTTGTGTTGAATGAAACTTTTTTTTTTCATTACAACAATAATGAACCAATTTAAATCTTCCGGCATGCGTTTAAGGGTTACGAAATTATCAATAAATCGTTTAGTTACTAAGCCAACCTCAATAAATAAAAAAAAATGTTACGTGCGTATGCATTAGCCTTGACTGGGGGGGGGTCTAAGGGAGCGACCATTAAATAATTATGCTGGTCGCCATGGAACTCAACGCCTAAGGAGTACCTAAAGTGGCACTTATGCACTTATGTTATCGTGCTATTTTTTAAAATAGTATTTTCCTGTTAAATTCAAATTTTACAATATGTTTTTCTTTATTAATTTGTTAGGTGAAAGTACAGATAACCCGGTCGGTTTCTAATGCGTGGAAAATCTAGCCCCCCCCCCCTAAAAGAAAGGGTTACTCTGGATAGTAACAAAACATTAAAATTGCCTC